>NC_083243.1:56777105-57023130 GCF_032191835.1 Heteronotia binoei | reverse complement strand
GATCACGGGTCTTTAAGTACAGCGGCTAAAGCGCCGGTGTTGAAATGCAAAGAGAAAAGTCGTCAGCGACAAGCTATTATAAGTTGCTCTTGCAGACGTCTCGGAGAACTGGAAACAGTTCTCTGAGCTGGAAAGAAAGAAAGAAAGAAAGAAAGAAAGAAAGAAAGAAAGAAAGAAAGAAAGAAAGAAAGAAAGAAAGAAAGAAAGAAAGAAAGAAAGAAAGAAAGAAAGAAAGAAAGAAAGAAAGAAAGAAAGAAAGAAAGAAAGAAAGAATATAAATAATGAACTATATAATCATGATTTTAGTACGCTGCTAAATCTTATTTTGATGTGGTAACGCGTGTTTTAAAAGTTTTGACACAAATTAGTTTTGAAGATATTTTAAGCTATATTTTAAAGCAGCTTCGAAAGGAGAAGGGGGTGGGGAGGGAATTGAAGGCCTGGCCTTCAAGAGCTCGCTGCATTGAGATCCCCAACAGAATACTGTTTGGCTTTAAATCCCACGTATTTCAATGAAACTTACTCTCAGGTAAGTGTGCTTAAAATGGTGCCCTTCATTAGAAGAGAAGCCCTTGCTTGAATTAAGCCCCCGTTCCGACGCTTCGCTCCAAAAGCTTAATGAATGACATCCTCCTCCACCCGAAGTGGTCTCCGTCCCCAGACAGTGACTTCCTCTCCGCAGGGGTGAGATCCCATCCCAGAGAAACTTCCCTCATCCCATCCAATTGCGGAGAGCTCAGATTCTGTCATCTTTCTCTACTCTGTGCAACTTCCCCAAAAGCTTTCTGTATGATTTCTGCTAAACCGAAATCCTTGGGCTTTCTCTGATGCCTTCACCGTTTCTGAAGGGCATTCTACGGAACTGTCAGGGAGCAGGCAACCCCACCTTTCGATATCACTTCAATAAACTAGTTTCACCCTGGAAATATCCATTGAATCTCGGCCTTAATGAGCTTGTACAAGGTAGAACCCAGAGCTCAAGCCAGGCTCTGAACAAATGTAATTTCTCCTGAAACAAAGACTGCGCTCCAAGTCAGAAGTATTTATAATCAGGTGTGGGCCTTATTAAAATCTGGCGGACAGGTTTGAAGAGTTGGGTTCTCAGGAAATTGCAGCGCAATCTGCAAGTGTCGCTAGCTTGGGCTTGCTATCCCCCAACCTCTAAGGAGAGTAACCACAATGACTTGCGCAGGGTTATTCTTGAAGAGGAGCTCTGAAGATGGCTAACATGTCCATTTCTCTAAAGGTCAGTGTTTGGTTTGAGGTCTTCCCTAGACATCTTTTTCATTGGGGGGTAGTTCCAGCATAAATAATGCAACTGCCTTGGAGACAGTTTTTAAATAATGTGATGTCAGATTTTGCCTTTCGGGGTCCTCCTCTATTATATTGATTATTTCCCCGAAAATCAAGGGGGTGTGAAACGGGAAGCTTTAAAAGCCGCCAGTCAGCCCCCTTCATGTTGGGACGAATGGTTGTGTCAGACTAGGCAGGGGGGCCTGAAGAAATCCTGTTGAAATTCATGGAGCTGCTTCGGAGCCAAGTAGATTGCGGACCGTAGCCAGAGGGCCCTTTGGCCACATAATTCTTCACTTCCGTAATTCTGCTTGCAAATGTTTATTTTATTTATTCCCTGGTTTTCTCCCCAATGGAGACCCAGCATTCCGTTCCCTTCCAGCATTCCGCTCCCTCCATTTCACCCTGTCAGCATCAACCCTGAGAGACGATGGCTGCCTCAAGGTCTCCCAAGGAGAGGCTACTATGGAAGGGTGGGGATTCGACCCCCACGACTCGGACACTTTACCCACTATGGCAGCAGGCTGGTTCCGTGGAAGCAAATGCGACCTCTCTCTTTCAACGTCAGTGCCTAAAATCTAGAGCCAGTGTGGCCCAGGGCTTAGAGCGTCGGACCCGGGTTCAGATTCGCAGTCTGACAGGAAAACTTTCTGGGTGACCTTGGGCCAGCCATACCCCCTGAGCCTGACCTACCTCACAGGATTGTCATTCCAATAAAATGGAGAAGGACATAATCGGCCTTGGGTCCTCATTGGGGGAGAACAGCCGATATAAACGAAGTAAATATATAACTAGGTCAAGGTGTGTTGTTGGGACTGATACCATCAACCCCTTATAGACGACTTTCAATGAGCAAGCCCCCGGTTGTGCAAAGAACGCTGAAGAGGCGCGATATGGGCAACCTTTGTAGGCCGCTGGGAAGCTTCGCCCCAGTCTATCAGTCGAAGATGCCTGGCAGGTTTCTGCTGACGACAAAGGATGCTCCTTGGTCCTGTGATGGTGGTGGGTGTTTGTAATAACCGTGTAGTGACTTTGTAGTGCACGGCAGGCAGGCAGAATTTCCCAGCTCCCTCCGGCTTAAAACATTTCCCCTTGATTTCCCTCTCGCAAGAGTTTCCCCCAGCCCCACCTCATCCTAGTGGACGTCCGACGAAGCAGGATCCTGCAGGCCTAGATGACACAGGCCGCCATCAAACCTCTGGTCTCCTAGGGGCCAAAGGATGTTTGGCTACTACAAGGCCAACGGAAGCAGGGTAACACCCCACCCCACCGCGGCCTCTTGCAAGGCGCCAAGATGTCCCGCCAAAGAGCGAAGGGGCTGTACTCTGCCCAGAAAGCCGAGAGCCAACTTCAGCCTTCTTCCCGGGTAGTCTCGTGAGATCTAGGGCAGCAACCCACCTTTCCTCGTGCAGTCTGAAGAAGCCGAAAGGCATCCTCCATCTTTCTCAAGGCAAGAGACCCCGAAGTGCGCCACATTTCGGGAGCGCTTTCAATATTTGCAGGCCCAAGGTCTCGGGAACCTGACTGGGCGAGCCGCGATCTTCAGTAGAAAAGCAGCCTGCCCAGCCCTTTTAGGCACAGTTATCGTCACTTCCTTGAAACTCAGGGAGGGAAGCCGCTGGGATTCAAGCAGACCGGCCCCTCTCCTCTATGCGCTGAGAAGATGCGTTTTTGACTCACCGGTGTTTTCACACACTCACACACACACTAAATAACACTCTTCGCTTTCAATACACTTTGAAACTGGATTTTGCAGAGCAAAATGGCAAGATCCACTTGCAAACAATGGCTGAAGTGGATTGAAACTGCATTGTTTAGCATGAGTGAAAGTGCATAATTTCAGCTGCGATTTCACACAGGGAGGTGCCTACCTCCGAAATTAGATCCATTGCACCGAGGAGATTTGCTTTCCAGTACAAACCCGAGAATTCTGAATTTAAAACTTTGAGATTAGGGCTATGGAGAGATCACGCATGACTTCGTTTCTCTGCACTTGATTACCGCATTACTTTGATGACTGTATTGAGGATGGCGGGACCTGACTCCCTTTCCGGCGTTTCTGGTGTTTTATTGGTGGCAGCACTTGTCAGTCACAGGAAGGCAACACAAGATGCTGCAGCACCCTCTCCACAGGTGGTTAAGATGCAGGTGTGAATCATCCACATACGATTGTGGTTGCGGACATGTTCCCAAACTCTCACATGGATGTGGAGGAGGAGTTGTACATCATTGTGTGTTGAATAGCCCGGAGATTCTAAGATTGTCTGGCAGCTAGAAGTTCTAGATTTAGGTGGTGAGCTGTACAGAAGTTATAGACCATTGCCTGCCTCTGCCTCAAGACCCTGGTATTCCTTGAAAAATCACCCATCCAAATACCATCCGGGACCAACCCTGCTTAGCTTCCAAGATCTGACCAGGCTGCTCTAGTTTGGGCTATCCACACCAGGGTAGACATAAGAATGTCATTACAGAAATAAACATGTCATTAGAGAATGTGATTACAGAAGGAACTCTTTCACTACTTATGTGGCTGTGGCTGGGCCTGGGAAAGGAGGCTGCGGCATTACAGCCAGTGTGGTGGCTGCAGAATTTAGGATGTGGGAGTTTGTGGCTCAAACCCCTCCTCGACCCTGAGGTTCAACTTCACTGGGTGGCTTTGGGTCAGTCCGTCTCTCAGCCTCACAAAGACACACTCTGCTGCTGCCACATTCACCTTTGTTTCTCTGCCCTCAAGTGCAGCAGACTTATGGTGACCGCACATAGTTTTCAAGGCAAGAGACATTCAGAGGTGGTTTGCCATTACCTACTTCTGCCTAGGAGAGGAAGAGTTGTTGTTGTTGTTGTTAGGGCTTTTTTGTAGAAAAGCCCAGCAGGAATTCATTTCCATATTAAGCCATGCCCCCTGACATTACCATTATTTTACATAGGGGTTTTATGTAGAAAAAGCCCAGCAAGAGCTCATTTGCATATTAGGCCACTCCCTCTGATGCCAAGCCAGCCGGAACTGCATTCCTGTGCATTCCTGCTCAAAAAGCCCTGATTGTTATTATTATTATTATTCCCCTCTTTTCTCTTCTTTTCAGAACGGCTTACTACCCCCTTTCCCTTCTTTTCCCGGAAAGACCTCTTCCATGGTAATCTCCCATGCAAATACTGACCTCGGCCGATCCTGCTTAGCTTCCGAAATCTGATAAAATCGGGATAGCCTGGTCCCCGGACATTCACAGTTATCCTCAGTCAAAAAGCCACATTTATTTCCACCCGGACCCGAGGCTCTCAGTTTCTCTTCTGCTAGTATCTGTATGAAGGTGGTTATTGAGCACTTGTCAGCCACAAGCCGGACTCCACTTTCCTGAAATACTAGCAAATGCAACTTTGGGAAATAGTGTTCACAAGTGCCAAAGGGCCATATCACTGGTGTTATTGAAACTTCTTGGTTAAAATCCTCTATTGATTGTTTCTCACGTTGGTTAAAGAGGTGGTGTGGTTAGACTCATGGAGTTGTCTTGCTGCTACAATGGAAAAAGGGGATCCACAAGCCACTCCAGAACCAGAGAGAGCCAGCTGTAGTGTAGTCGTTAAGAACACAGACACTAATAAGGGAGAACCAGGTTTAATTCCCCACTCCTCCACGTGCAGCCAGCTGGGTGACCTTGAGTCAGTCAGAGTTCTTTCAGAGATGTTCTCTCAAGAGCAGTTCTGGAAAGAGCTCTTTCAGCCCCACCTAGCTCACAGGGTGTCTGTTGTGGGGAGAAGCAGGGAAGGAGATCGTAAGCCACTCTGAGTGAGGTGCAGGGTATAAACCCAACCTCCTCCCCCCCTGAAGAAAGGGCTGAGTACAAATCTACCAGACAGATGGGCAAGAGGAATAATGCTTTGGCCCTGGAAGGCTTCAAAGGATTCCTTGGATCCAGGGCCCACCGCCTACTTCAAAGTCTTCTTGAAGCTCCTTCATAACAGCTAGTGGAGTACCAATCCCGGGCTTTCCGAAGTCTACAGAAATGGCCAAAGGCAAAGGGAGAGGTTCAAGATTTCAGCCTCCAAGTCTAGAACCAGGGAAAGGTGCAGACTGGAAAACACTTCAACTTTTTATATATGAACTTCCTAGGTTGATCTCAGGCATGAAGGCTCTTCTTCTCCGACTCCCTCCCACCGCGCCCAGCTCCTACTAGCTCTGGTCAGTTTAAGACATGTCACCCATATTTTCCATCCCGTATGCAAGACGTCTGTTGTAGGCTTGGAGTTCCCCGGAAAGCAAGTTGCACAGAAAGGCAAGGCGATGACTTGCAGGCGAGAGGCTTGGGCCAGGATGCTCTGCTCTTGGCAGCCATGAACTGACCTGGCTCCTTCACATCCTCGCTACAGATCGATCCTGCTTTAGGGCAGCAGCTCAGGCTGGAAACTCTTCCGTCTTCCAGGCTGTCATTAGAGCTATTGATCCATTAATCCGCCTTGCGCCTCAATGAGCGCGCCTCAACCTCACTCAGTGGATCGTATGATGTGTGGTCGATTAATTTATTTACTACGTTCACATAGGAATAAAAAGCAATAGTTCTGAAGCAAAAGAGAGAGAGCAAGGTTTCGTTTTTGTTAGACTATGCCAGAGGTGTCCCAGCCAAGGGGGTGTGAGACAAGGGGGGGGGCGCCTCTTCTAAGGCGGTGGCTGAGGTCTTCAGTTTTGATTAAATACTTAATTATTGTTTCTTAAAACCTCTGCCTGACTGATCGATCAAAAGTTTGTAGCTATTAACCAAACGATGCTAATAATGGTAATACTCATTATTTCTCGGTATGCAAACTGCTTGATGATTCTTACCTAGTTTATCCAATGGCATTTACCATTCCTCTCTTAAGACTCCTTAAAAACAAACGGGGAGACCGTCGTTATCTCCCCATCCCCGAACATATCAGTCAACCGAGGACGACTCAGAACGCCTCCCGACAGACTCCTGCCCAAATTAAGAACGCCCATTTCTTCCGGGAAGGCGGTGACTCCCATACTGTTAGTGGAGGCAGTCAATCTCACCGTAGGAGGGGGGTTCCTACAATGCTGCTCACTGCAGGAGGAGAGTTCCACAGTTAACGCATCGCACAGGAGCAAGGTTGCAGTGAAATCTGCTATTAGTTTATGTCTTGGAGTAACTCAGAGTAATAGCAGCAGGTTGTGCATTCAAAAGGAATGAAGCGCAGCACTCTCCCGAATAGCGTTCAAGTAGCAGCAGGAAACTTTTCGAGGTTTGTTTGGCATAAATAGACCGTAGGTAGGTAGATGAATGAGCCTGGTTTGCAGAATCTCTCGGGGAGGGGGCGATCAAAACGTTCCAGATTCCAGGCACAGGATTGCATCCCACCAGCTTTTTGCGCGAGTTTATCCAGTTCGCCACTATTTCAGCCTTCCCCACTCACAGCTTCCGTGCAGGGAAGTCCTATGATTCCCAGCATTTTTTTTTTTTTTTGGTGGGTGGGTGGGGGGTTCAAGGGCGACTCCTTCTTCGCTGGGAAACAGTTGGTTTCCAAATAAATGTTCTATGGATCAGAGTGCGGAGACCAGGGTGGTGATGGGAATCGATTCTGCCAAGGCGAAGATGCGGTGGATAAGAAACAAGGGTTTGGAGAAGCTTGTCCCTGTAGCTTCGTCCTAGGTCTTCCTCTACCCCAGTTATCGCTATACGTTTAGGACTCTGCTCATCTTCCGCCAGATTGGGGCTGATGTTAGTTCATTTATCCTGAAGTATCTGAGAAGGTTCAGAGTTGAGTCCATTCAGAGTTTAGTTTAGGTAGGAACTCTCGAAAAAAACCTTGGTCAAGCGGCTATATCTACCACACACACATGGACACAAATCTGACATCAGGGATTACAAAACTGAGAACCCCCTGAGAGAACACTTTAACCTTCCAGAACATTCAATGGGTGACCTCAAGGTAGCTGTTTTACTGCAAAGGAACTTCAATAACAGAATGGAGAAAGAAATTGCTGAATTATAAATTATTATGAAACTTGAAACAAACACCTCCCCAGGTATGAACAGGGATATTAGGGTTTTTTTAAAATCTCATTACGTATGTTAAACCCACTCTCACCAAGTATAGCTATATATTCACAGTATTCTAATGTATTTTTCTCCATTGGCTGACAAGCATACGAAGCAACTTATGTACAAAAGCTCACAGTGTCCAGCCATTTAATGCTTTCACCTGGGTCTTAGGCTCAAAGCATTGACCTTGAGATATCTGTAATAAATCAATACATTCAAAAAAGGTTTGCAACTTACAAACACACACCTGAACAACACCTGAACAGCATACTCAAGATTGCTACAGCTCCAGATTTTGATGTAATTATTCAGATCAAGAGGTGTCAGTTATCAGAGACTGTTAAATAAACGAAATATTGCAAGAGTGCTGATCTTTTAAGCATATTTTAACATTTTAAAAAATCTTTAATTGTGCTTGCCTGTGTCCTTTATAAAGTTTATATCTCCGCTACCTGGCATTACATTTTATGATTCCCATGGCCTGGCCCGACAAGGTCTCATTTATGTCAGATCCAGCCTTCGTGAGAAATGAATTTGACACCCCTGCAATAGAGCAATTAACAGACAGCATTTATTGCCTTATGGTACTCTCACCATCAATCTCTCATTCTGACATGTTACTGTTTTATTGGTTTCTCGTGTAAATGCTATCCAAAAATTAACAAATTTTTGAAAGAACATTTGTTCTTTCAAAAATTTGTTAATTTCACTATTTTGCCATTGGATTCTAACTTTGTACCACTTTGCATTCTTAACCACTGCCCAGCAGCTATATGTAGCTCTGCTCACTGCACCCCATTCCATCATCTGAAGAAGTACGCATGCATACGAAAGCTTACATTCTGAATAAAACTTCGTTGGTCTTAAATGCGCTGCTGGACTCCTACTTTGTTCTATTGCTTCAGACCAACACGGTTGCCCACCTGTATCTATACACATGTCCCCAGTGACAGTGAGAACCAATTCACTGTGAAATGGAAGGGGGAAAGCGCTGCGTGGATACTCTGACAACCAAGCTCTGAATCTTGGCTTCACTGGCAAGGCTTGGGCGGATGGGAACGAACGACTGTACCTCCTCTATCCCAGTGTTGCCTGACGCCGGGATACGTAATAGAAGCAGGTCGCCACGTTCTTAAAGCGCTTGGAAATTACTCATTGTAATTAGATGTATATTATGACTACACAGGTAGGGGATTTCGGAAGGGGCGGAAGGAGTTTTGCCATGTTGACAATGCCGACTTATATAGTTTGGTTTTGGATTTAAAGGCATGGGAAGGAAAACAAAGTTGGGAAGACACAGAAGTCATAGTGTTGTGTTTCTGAGCGGGCAATTCTTAATATTTGCGCTTTTTTTTCTTTGCAATTTTTGCTTTAAATTCTTTCTGGATTGTTTCTCACATCGTTTAAAGAGGTGGTGTAGTTAGACCAGGGGCCCCCGACTTGGTGTCCTTGGACACCCTGGTTTCCTGGTGCCCACCAGAGTTTAGAAAGTGGGTGTGGCCAGGTGGGACTCTTACCGAGCAAGCCTTTTGATTGGTCATTGAAGATCAGACTGGCTATGCATCCCCCCCCCCCAAAAAAAAAGTTGTTAGTTGTTTCAGTGACAGCTGCCGCACAAGTGTTGGATTTATTCTTTCTCACTTCTCTTTCCCAGTGCATTTTTTTCAAATTTACCCATCTTCTCCCCAGCTCTCAAGGTTTCTCGGTGTGGTTGTCTTTATCTCCCTTGGCCGCCATTTTGTTGTGGCATCTACCACCCTGTGACAAAGTTCCAAAGGTGCCCCCCACACCACTGTTGCGTCCGCTCATCCTCAGGAGCACCAGTTCTGGGGACTCCGTGACCTGCAGCAGAAGGGGTGAAAAATTGCCGTCGTCTCGTTAAGAAAACTTCAACGAAGTAAGTTTTCTTAACGTGGTAAAGGGTACAGGCCAGACGAATTGACTTCCCCTCTCTTGCCTTTTAAGAACTCCCAGGGTCTTCTCCGGCGCAGGTGGCATTTCCCGTGACCTTACCATTACTATCCAAAATGTAAAGTGTACATTCTCAGAACTGGTTTATTTCCGCGTTTTTGTGTATACAACATGGCGCTCCTGAGCTTGAAAGCCGTGAGGTTTAACGATGCATCTGCTAAATGCATGCAATGCATCTCTGTACATGCAGAACTACGAAGCTGATGTAAACTACAGAAAACAGGGCCTGCAATCGACTCCCAGAAGTGCCTGGTAATCCCAGGCAAGTAAATTGACCGTTTTCAGATCCCGCAAAACTCAAAGCCGCTCTTTAGGGCTGCTTTTCTCGCTCAACTCTTCAGATATTGTCAGTTACTCCCAGTTCATTTCGCCAGCTTCGGGAAAAGAAGTTGCTCTGTGGTGAACAGCTCCCCCCCTCCCCCAGTCCTTTTGCAGGGTCATTTTCCACTTTCAGTTCTTCGCATGCAAACGAAGGAATGTGTTTGTTACTGGTCACAGACTTCTTTGTTTTGATTTTCTTAAGTTTCTCCTTCTCCGCAAAACAAAACCGAGGTCCCTTTGTGTGTTGGGGGTGGGAGTGGCGACTAATAGTTCAGCCACTGGAACCCTGAATCGGGGTTTTCACCATCAGTGGTTTGACGCCCCTGCGGGAGCCACACATTACAAACAACAACAAAACGCTCTCCTGTGACTGTGACGTCCCTTGAGCTCTTGGGGGGGCGGGGCGGACCTGTGTTGAAGGCGGGATTCACCAGTCACTGATCCATGGAAGTCGTTCTCAAAAGAACCTTAACAATCAAACTCTGGCATTGAATGGGGGCGGAATAGCCCGTGGACTGTTGGTGAGCTCTCGTCTCTAAATTCAATTTTTTGTTCATTCGAGGTAAATTTGTTGTTCGTTAGAGGTGGTTTTTCTCTCTCCCTGCTTGTGATTTCCAGCTAGCCTTCACTCCGGGGACTTCGCTTCGACCGTAAAGTGTGTTTGCAGCGACTTGAGGCGATCTACAGTAGCCTCTACTGGGAGTTCGGAGAACTGCAGCCGAGAGAAGACCCGTCCCTCGTCCAAGAAGCCTGGACGCTGATCACAAAGGAGACCCGGCATAAGCGGGTGTGTGTTTTTGACTGCAACCGGTCTTCCTCACTTCTAAGAGCTCGTTAAGCGCTTTCATAATGTACTGTTATAACTTCAAGTTTCTTGATTGTATTAGGCCGTACCTTTCAGCATGGCAATTCTTAAAAAAGAAAGCCAGTGATGCTCTTGAGCATAAGCAGAGTGCCTTTCCCTCCACACTGACAGATCAAATCATCCTCCCCCCCTATCCAGAATTAATAATGATGTATGTGGCTTTTGCTGTTGGGAGAACACTTTTGCCAATTCCCACTTAGGAACTTTATATTTAAAAGTAAAAGCACCACTATGTAGTTGCTTTTTTCTCCTCCCCCTGAAAGCTGTATAAATCGAGAATCTTCCCACCACAGAGAGACATGGATAAAAAGGAAAACATCAACAACAGGCCTTCATGGTGGTCATGAGATTTTTATGCTTCCTTATTTTCCTTATGTGTTGGAAGTACACTTGGCCGTCATCTTTGCATACTACTCTTAAATTCCACTAACAGTTGTGGCAGTGGTCCACTGCACAAGCAACAAGATTAATTAGCACAGGTTTAGACCATCTCTGGTAGACAGCCACAGGAGGGTGAAGTCAACAATACTCGAGCAACCTTTATTGGGTTCAGCTGAACCCTCAGCAAGCACTGAGCAAACATTGCAGAATCTCAGGCTTACATAAAACAGCAAGAAGAAATGGAGGTAAGAGAGACTGAGAGTAGTGCATCTGTTTCACATGCAGAAGGTTCAAGATTCAATCACCAGCACCACCAATTAGAAGGAACAGAGATAGAAGGTAATATGAAAGGGCCCTACCTGAAATCCTGGAGAGCTTCTGGCAGTCAGAGTGTACAGTAGTAACCTCAATAGACCATTGATAATTTATGATGAAATGGATGAGTTGCGCTTAAAATTCTTGCCCACAGGTTGAAGCCAGCAGGTTTTCTAGCCAGTAGGAATCCTGTTGACAGGTAATGTACATTGAAGGGCAGAAGTTATCTCCAATTCCAGCACTAGGACCTTTATGGTAGATTTTAGGGACTGCTGCTTGTTGCGTGGTGATTAGAGTGTCAGACTAGGATCTGGGAGGTCCAGGTTCAAATCCCCATTCTGCAATGAAGCTTGCTTGGGTGATCTTGGGCCAGATATTGTATCAGTCAGCCTATCTCAGAATGTTGTTCTGTGATGATAAAATAGAGAGCAGAGAAACGATCCTGTAAGCCACTTTGAGTCCCCACTGGAAGAAAAGTGGAATATAATTAGATGTTATATATTTAAATTGGTCTTTTATGTTGTAACCTGCCCTGAGCCTGTCCTATGAGAAGGGTGAGCTTAGAATAGAATAAAATAAATAAATAAAAACAGTGTTGCACTTACCTGTAACTGTTGTTCATCGACGTCTTCTGTGCATACACACATTGGGACTGCCGCGAGGCAGGCCTGCTGCGGAGGTTGATTGACAAGCCTAGAATTCTTCCAGATAACTGGCGGTCTGCCGTTAACAACCTATGTCTGCACTACCCCCGTTTAACGGACTCCCCCCAACGGCAGACCGCCCACATTCCCCCAGTTCCGCTTCCGCCGCCAAAAGTTCTTAACCTACTGTATCAATGAGAACTCACAGTGGGGATGGCGGGAGGGAATGTGTGTATGCACAGAAGATGTCGATGAACAACAGTTACAGGTAAGTGCAACACTGTTTTTCATCGTCCGTCTTGCTGTGCATCCCCACATTGGGACCCACTCTCGAGCTTCTCACCTTGATGGTGGTGGGGTGAGTCTCTTATTGAAATAGTGAATGAAGAACTGCTTTTCCCACATCCGCATCTCGACGTTGCTGCAGATCTAATGCGTAGTGTCGTACAAATGTCTCTGCTGAGGACCAAGTTGCGGCTTTACAGATCTCCACTAATGGAACTCCTCTCCTTGCAGCTACTGATGAACCCATAGCTCTCGTTGAATGAGCTCTTACTCCAACTGGACAGGGGACCCCTGCTAATCTATAACAATGGCCAATAATAGAAACCAGCCATCTAGATAAGGTCTGAGAGGATGCTGGAGTTCCTCTCCTAGGACCCCAGTAGCACACAAATAGTGTCTTCGTCTTGCGAAACTGTCTTGTTCGACTAATGTAATACAATAAAGCTCTCTTAACATCTAACATATGCAATCTCTTCTCTGCCTCAGAAGATGGATTAGGGAAGAAAACTGGCAGCGATAAATCCTGTGCCAAATGAAATCTACTAACTACCTTTGGTAGGAATTCTCTTGCTGGATGAAGAACAACCTTGCCCTCAAAAAATTGCAGAAAAGGCTGATCTACTCTTAATGCTGCCAACTCACTCACCCTTCTAATGGAAGTCATTGCCACTAAGAACAGTGTCTTCCATGATAAGAAAGACAACGTACACAAATTTAAAGGTTCAAATGGGGCCTTCATTAAATATGCCAATACCAAAGACAAAGACCATTGCTGAACAATACCAGGTATTGGTGGATACCTATGTAACAAACCCTTTAAAAAACATTTGGTTATTTTATTAGCAAAAACCGTGGTACCCTCCACTTCCATATGGCAAGCAGAGATTGCTGCTAGGTGCACCCTAATTGATGACACCGCCAAACCACTCTGTGCTAAAAATAGTAAATACTCTAAAACTATAGAAATTGGACACGTAAATGGGCATAAATTCTTTTCCTTACACCACTTCTCAAAACGGTCCCATTTACTCGCATAAGACCAGCGAGTAGAGGGCTTACGGGCCTCTCTTAATACCTGTAGCACCTCCTCCGAAAACTCCTCATTCACAGCTCTATATACCATGCTGTCAAATGCAAGTCCTGCACCTTGTGGTAAATTCTGACCTCCTGAACTAGCAAGTTGGGAACCTGTGGGAGAGGAACAAAATTCCTACGGGACAGCCTTAGCAACTCTGGGAACCAGACCTGTCTTGGCCAAAATGGGGCCACTAAAATCATCCTGGATCGATCTACCTTGATCTTTCCCAGGACCCTTGGAATCAGGGGGAAAGGTGGGAATGCATATAGCAGTTCTCCTCTCCACCGGAACTGAAATGCATCCCCTATTGACCTCTGATCGTGGCCTCCCCATGAACAAAAAATTTGTGCCTTTGTTGACTGGCCTGTAGCAAACAGGTCTACTTTCGGCATCCCCCACTTTGCAAAAATTGGGTTGATATATTTTTCTTGCAGGGACCACTCGTAATTGACCAGAAACTTGCGGCTCAGGGAGTCCGCTTCCTGGTTGGCCGCTCCTGCTATGTGGATTGCTCGAAGAGAGGATCTTAAGCGACTTGCTATGGCCCATAGATCCTGTGCCTCCTTGCACAGCCTCAAAGAGCCGGTCCCTCCCTGCCTGTTCATGTAATACATAGCTGTGGAATTGTCTGTTTGTACCAGCACCTTCTTCTTCTGTAACATATCTGAGAAAGTTGTTAAAGCCAACTTAATTGCTCTTAACTCTAATAAATTGATGTGATAGCCGGAATGCGACCGTGGCCATGTATTCTGCACTTGAATACCTTCGCAGTGTGCACCCCAGCCCACCCTTGAGGCATCCGTCGTCAGTACTACCTCAGGTGACCATGGCCCAAATTCAACCCCTTCAAATAAATGTAAGTCTGAAGTCCACCATTCCAATGATTTAAGCACCATTCTAGGGATATTAAAGGCGTGATGTGGGGAATGCACCTGTATATCAAACCGCCTTATGAACCAGTTTTGTAGCTCCCTCATGTGCAACCTAACAAAGGGAACCACAGCAGTCATAGATGCCATCAAGCCAAGGGCTCGTTGTATCATTTGAACGGGCTGAAAACGTTTCCGTTGGAAGGCCCTTACCATCCTCTTTAGACTCAGAGCTCCATCTCTAGGCAAAAAAGCCCTATTCTCTTGTGAGTCCAGATATGCCCCAATAAACTGGGCTTGCTGTGATGGAATTAAATGTGACTTCTCGTAATTTATTATGAGTCCTAACCTAGTACAAGTGCTCAACACAAACTGTATTTGTTTCTGCAACCCTTCCTGTGATTCGGCCACCAACAGCCAGTCATCCAAATATGGGAAAATGGTGCAGCCCTTAGTTCTAAAATATGCTATGACGACAGCTATGCATTTTGTAAAAACGCGTGGAGCTGTTGCCAGACCAAAAGGTAGCACAGAGTATTGGAAAACCTTCTGTCCCTGTCTGAACCTAAGGAATTTTCTGTGCTCCGGGTAATTTGCAATGTGAAATTATGCATCCTTAAGATCTAAAACACCAAACCAGATTCCTCTGGAAAGGAGTTCTAAGACTGAAGGCAAAGTGACCATACGGAATCTTTTAATACACAGATGCTCATTTAATGATCTCAGATCCAAAATAGGTTTTCGACCTCCATCCTTCTTGTCAATAACAAAAAACCTAGAATAAAAACCTGAGGCCGAAAGGCCCTCCTGCACCGCTCCTTTGGTTATCAACTCATCTAGTTGTACTAGCAACTCTGGGAACTGATTATCAAATGCAGTGTACCCCTGTGAAAGGGTTGGATGGGAGCAGAACTCTAACCTATAACCTGAACTGATCACTGACAGAACCCAGGAATCAGAACAAATTTCTTCCCAGGCCTTAACAAAATTACACAAACGATCCAGAAAACATTGCTCCCTCCCCCCTTGCTCCTGCAGAAGTCAGAGTCTTGGCTGCTGCTGCTGCTGTTGCTGCTGCTCCCTCTGCTGGAAGGGGCCTCTTGACCTAGGAGCATTACGTTTCCTATAGAAGGGTGCAGATTGATTATTAAATTGGCGACCAGGATACTGGAAGGGTTGCTGGCCAAAAGGACGAGCAGATCTGTAAAACTGAGGAGGGAACTGCTGTTGCCTTGATGTATAGCGATAGCCCTGTTGATGTCCACCAGAGTAGACACTTAAGGATCTCGCTGCTTGCCTGCTTTTCTTAATCTCTGACAAGAATTCATCAGTATTCTGTGCAAAGAGCGATGTGCGATGGAACGGTAAATCCTGTATTTGTTTCTGCAACCCTTCCTGTGATTCGGCCACCAACAGCCAGTCATCCAAATATGGGAAAATGGTGCAGCCCTCCTCCACCCGTGTTCGAGTTTCCAAAGGGAGAGTGGTTGTACGTAGCCATGAGTGACGTCTCAGCACCACACCTGAAGCCATTGATCTTGCTGCAATTTCTGCTGAGTGTTTCCCAGCACTAATCTGTTGTTTTGATAGGCGAATAGCCTCCGAATGAATTACTCTAGCCAGAGATCTGGCCTCAAGAGGTAGCATCTCAATGTATTTCTGGATGCCCTCCCACAAAAACAGTTGGTAGCCTCCCATAATTGTTTCATAATTCGCTGCCCTAAAGTTTAAAGCAGCTGAGGTATATATCTTCCTCCCTATAAAATCTAAACGTCGACCTTCTCTATCGGATGGAGAATTATGTTGACCTGGCTTGCAGTGCATCTGCATGCCCTCAATAATGACAGATGAAGCCACAGGATGCTGCATGAGATACTCTGCATTATCAGGCTTTACCCTGTACAAATGCTCGTTTCCTTGGAGTTGCTTGCATTGACCCAGGAGTATTCCATATCTGCAGTGCCAACTCATCTAAACCCTCCAATATAGGGAATGCTATTGTGGTTGGTGACTCTGCTGACAAGCGTGCCAGGATTTTATCTTTAGGTTTGTATCTGACACTGCTACATTGATCTCTAAGGCACGCGTCAAGCGCACCATTTGCTCATTATACAACTTAAAGTCCTCATTAGCTGGAGAAGAAAATAAATCTCCCAGGCTCTCATCAGGTGATGGATTGGAATTACTCTCCACTCTTGAGATGGAAGACTCAAGATCATAATCTCGGTTCCAGTCCTTGGGTACTGGGTAGTTACTCACTGCTGAGAGACTCTCAGTCTCATCTAATGGCCAGGGTTCCATGCTGCCCACTGATCCAATGCTATATAATTCACCCCTTTGAGTATTTCCAACAGCACGGGGTCGAGATCTCTCCTGCACAACTGGGACCTCCACAGGGGTTGTCCCTGTAGCAAAGTCAGAATCATGATCCGATAAGGACCCTGGATCCGAAAAGTGTGGAGATGGGGTTCTTGGAACCGACTCCTCCAAAGCTGTACCGGCCAAAGAAGCAGACTCGACACTTGTGCTTTGTCCTTGACTTCTTTGATCTCTTTAGGGGCGGAGGTTCAGACTCTGCTCTAGCCGTCTCCTCCATCTGTGGCCGCTCACGCCTGCCCCGATTCCCTGCCAATACAGAAGCTGCACGTTTTGGAGGTCATAACTGTGTTGAGGATGGGACTAAGGGGACTGATCTCACAGAGGCAGAACTTGAGGGCCCCTCTATATCAGCCCCTGAGGGCTCTTGCCCCTTATCCTGTAGAATAGATGAGAATGCTCTCCCACAGGGCTGCTTTGAGACGTGCTGCCCTGTCAGATCGTGCCTTCGGTGTAAACGCCTGGCAGATGCTGCACTTTGGGACATTATGCCCTTCCCCCAAACAGATCAGGCAGAGATCGTGCTCATCTGAGGTGGGCATCTTAACACCACATCTAATACATTTCTTAAATACAGGTTTAGATGCCATTTCTGAAGAGAAATCTGGAAGAAATTGACAACTGACCTACTCCAACAGCGGCGAAAAAGGAACTGGGGGAATGTGGGCAGTCTGCCGTTGGGGGGAGTCTGTTAAACGGGGGTAGTGCAGACATAGTCTGTTAACGGCAGACCGCCAGTTATCTGGAAGAATTCTAGGCTTGTCAATCAACCTCCGCAGCAGGCCTGCCTCGCGGCAGTCCCAATGTGGGGATGCACAGCAAGACGGACGATGAAATATCAGTTTGCATGGAACATTCTGGGTGACATATGCGGCCCTTTCAAGAGAAGCCAAGGACAAATAGAAGTGTGGAGTTGTGCTAGATCTATTGGAGATACAGAGCAGTGCCAATTGAAATATTGTATTCCTTGGTCAGCTGCCTGAGGAAGGATTCATTCTGAAAGTGGACGGAAGCACAATCCAGTTGCAACCACACCAGTTTGGGAATTACAGTCACACCTGCATTGGACTTCAGGAAGTCCTACCAACGAAGAAAGAACATTGCATATTGTAAAATAGACTCTAAAATATTTCTAAATTAACATGTGAAAAATACTACGGTTTAAAACTTTGTTTTTCAATATATGTATTAGTTAAAGCTCCCACAGAGTGTTCTAAGTCATATACCTCACCTGGAGATTTGCAGCGGTGGTTCCCCAGGAGGAAGGGCCTCTCCCTCAGAAGCATGTAGTGATACCTTAGGAATTTCCAAACAACCTGGAAAGGTATCACTAAAGACCTCTAGGTGAGTGCCCCCCAGCCTTGCTGTCTTCCCACCCAAGTGAAGGTGTTCATTCCCCCCCACCACCACCTGGGAACTGATCTCTGGAAAGGGGGCAGCCTGTTTATCTGCTGCTGTGGAACTGGCCCCTCCCTGCTGTGAATGGACATTCCTTTTGTTTCAGTTGAAGAGAAGTAACTGCTACTGTTTTGTTTCATGAATATTTCTCTCATGGTTTATTTTTTGCTTCACTGTTTGCTTTGCGGTAGTGTTGTTTTTTTTGGTGGGGGGGGGATGGACTGTCCTGGACTTCCTACAATGGACCCCAAGGAGAAGCAGTAGTGATCAGTAAGCCCCCAGGAGAACCTGTCAGCAGAGAACTGTCTTCCAAAGGGCAGTGACCTTCTAGTGGGGTTCTTGTCTGATGGGGCCAGTGGTGGCCGGGGGGGGGGGGGAGCAGAATCAGCCAGTAGCATGCCAGAGACAGAGTGCAAGCCAATCCTGTTTAGGCCACATCCAACCAATGAAAATTATCAGATTTGCTACCACAGTTGGGCTTTTATTTATTACTGATGATTATGATTTTATTTATTCTGAGACAGATATAGAGAAGTAGAAGCCCTGGACTAAGGTGTTTTTTAAAAAACCCTTTTGGTTATGGTTCTATTTAGGGATTCTCCAAAACCTTGAGTTCAAAATCATGGGTATCACTGTTCTTTCTAGTTCTGTTTATCTGAAATACTTCTATAATGGCATTAAAATGTTTTAAAATATTTTATTTCCATTCAGATAGGTTTCACGACATTTCCTTTCCAAACTAGTTAGATCAGATTTTGACACAGAGGGCTCTTCACTATCTTAACATGACAAAAAATTGATTATCCCCCCTAGGGAAATTATATCCAGCTAATAAGAGATGGCCTTATGTGATCTCTTCACATCAAGTTGAGCCAAATGGTGAGAGTTCTGAAGAATACCAAGAGAGCCTTCTCTTCCCACCTCAACCCAACCCAATGCAGAACTCAGCTACAGAACATTACTGAGGTTGCTGGTAGCTGTTTTATTAATAATGCATCTCTTCTTCATATTTTGGTATGCCAGACATGGATGTTTAATGATGTCCTTTCTTAGGTTTGATTTCTGGGCACTTTCTGTGACTTTTAGAGCTGAAACAAATCTCCATACACATTTAAAATTATCCTTTCTGATGGGGGAAAGAAGATTTAATTAAAGTTGAAGTACAATATCTTTGCCTCTCAAAGAAGGCTCAGTGCTTGTCTAACCTCTGTTTAAATAGATTGCTGCCTAACCTTCCCAGATGATCACTTATTGATTTAGTTATTTATATCTTGATCATCTTCACACTGGGGACCTGAAATTGGCTTACAAAAATCCCAGAAAAAATATAGTTTAGATAAACAAAAATATAGAGAACAGCTCCAGCTACTGGGCTGGTCCAGGGCTAAGAGCCAAGAACTAAAATCCCCTTGGCTCTTGCTCTTTGGCTCATGCCAAAGTCATGTGCCTCTGGCCACACTCAGCATAAATGCCTACAACAGAGGAGGAATAGAAACTCAGCCCAGATTTCCCATAGCTGGCCCAAAGATGTTCACAACATTCCTCTTCTGGCACTTCCATGACTCTTATCTTGATGCCAAGACACCCCAGCCCTGAGAAAGATTATGGGACAAAATGTTGGAAGAAAAGGACTTGGTTCTGTCCTTTTGCCTCAGCCTCCAGAGGGTGTCACAAGTGAGTCAGATAGACAGGTAGGCAAACCGTGGGGCATCCTTCATGTTTACTCTTCTGTTGCTGTCCCTTTGATGTGTAGACTGATACATTCTTAAGAAGCAATTTCCTCTCTTCTAACCTCACACTTCCTCTCACTCATACACACAAATAAGGAACACATTGCTGTTACTGAAATTGGGGTCTCCTATTTTTTTTGGGGGGGCGGGGAGGTGGAATAGTAGCTCTTAAAGGAGACCTTAGCTTTCAAGAGGCGGCAACAGAGGGTCTTTACGCAAATTGTATACCAGGATTGTTCCTTTAGAGAACTCTCAGAATTAGCCAGACTGTTGCTCAACTAAATGAAGTTATTAATAGGAAACTAATAGAATAATTCACACATACAGAGAATAAATCCACACAGAAAACGAAATACACATAAATTGTAGAAATACGGGGGTGAGAAGGAATATAGGAGGGGTTTCAAGTGGGATTACATCTACCTAGCCAGACAAGGACTCCATGGAGCAGAGGATGTGAATATGCAAAGTGGCCCAAACAGAGTTTGGGGGTGCAAGTCTCTAGCTAGACAAGGAAAGGAAAGGTCCCCTGTGCAAGCACCAGTTGTTTCCGACTCTGGGGTGACATTGCTTTCACAACGTTTTCACGGCAGACTTTTTATGGGGTGGTTTGCCATTGCCTTCCCCAGTCATACACTTCCCCCCAGCAAGCTGGGTACTCATTTTACCAACCTCAGAAGGATGGAAGGCTGAGTCAACCTTGAGCTGGCTACCTGAAAACCCAGCTAGACAAGACACACCCACAGTGAGAACTGCTAGTCTAGATATAAGCTAAAATGTTACCGAGGGGGGGGCATGCTGATGCACCTGCTCACTAAAACAATGTCCTGATATTAACTGGGAGTAAAACAATATGTTGGGGAATGCTGAATGGGGTTTCCAGGAAAAGACAAAGAGATTGCCATAATTGCATCTATGTGCAAGGATGGGTTTTTGGGTGTAAGCAGGAACTATTATTGTTTCTGTAAAAATGTGGCTAGGAATGTGAGATCTTATTTTTAATTTTTTTTAATTTAGCAATCAAACTTTATTAAAAGAATCAATACCAAAATATACATATCTTTCTTCGTATATCAAACATCCACTAATGATCCTTGATTTCAGAAGATAAAAGGCTATCCAGTTGTGGGGATGGCCCATTAATTAAAGTAACAGGATTAGGAAGGAAGGAACCAAGGTTTTGGGGTTTGTGATAAGGAGGGATTTCTTTTTTCCTGTGTACTCCACAATAGATAGAAATACTTGTTTGTTTTGGATGGGGGGAAAAACCTGTTGCCTGGAGATGCCCTAGAATCACCTCCCCAAATAACAAGCACATACTTGTCCTTTTGCTACCAGAACCATTTTGTTTGGCCCTACTCCATCTTGGTTGAACTGTACACTTTCAGAGCTCACTCTGGCTCACTCCTGAGCCAAACAAGACTGGCACTTGTACTGTGAAAGAATAGGGGGTGAAGGATTATGAGGGATGTCCTTTTCCCAGTATGCTCTTTGCAGGGGTACATAGGGGACCTAACATTGCACTCTAATTTTGCACAGTGGATATGGGGGCAACCTTCCCTGCATCCCTACCCATTCTAGGTAGTTAGAATAGGTTCTGTCTCTGTCTCTCATCTATACTATCTAGAATGGAGTTCCATATAATAAAGAACTCTTATTAGTTTTAAATCTGACCACTTGCTCTATGTAACTTTGTAAGACTGCCAGCACATTCAGTATCAAAACTTTGCTGCATGGTTAGCTTACTGCACTCTGCTACATTGATAGAGATTCTTGGCTGTACAAAACCAGAGAATCCACCACAAAATCCTGATAACAACACTTAATCGGTTTTCAAGCCGCTCATTTCCTTCCTTTAAACACAAGAGCTACAGAGAGTTGCTTAAGAAACGATGCAGCTCCTGTGAGTAGATTTTGCTACCAAAATATTATGTATGCATTTGTTTGTCTGTGTCCAGGCAGAGGAGATCTTCATACAATATTTAAAATGAATTTGTTTGAAAGGTTTCTATTGAGTTATCTTTGTTCAGAGTTATTTTCTTCAGGAACTGATAGAGACTCTGAACCTGCCTCCCTTAGAAAACCACTCTGTGGCTGTGCTCTGTAATATCTCCAATTTGAATAAAGTGACCTGAGTGTTAACCCTTGGATTGAACCTGTTGTTCATCTAATAGCTAGAGTCATTATGATTTCAGGGGGTGTAGTGACAAACAGCATTAAGTAGGCTTGTTTTTCACTAGGTTTTAATTCAGTAACTGTTTTCCACCAACTTTCCCAGTCCTCCAGCAAGTGAACTCTCTCACTCTTTCTCTCTTTCATGGGAATGGTCATTCAAATGAATACAAGGTAAGCCTCTTCACCTGCAAACTCTCTGCTTTTATGTGTACACATGGCGTCCATTGATATCATTGAGAGTTATGTACACAAAGAAAAAAGAACAGAGCTCCAATGATGGTCTCCATAGCAATTGGCAACACATAGCAAAATCTTGCCTCTGAAAGTTGTTCATGGAGTAGGTGATTCAAATTTGTCTCACTATTGTTATTCATATAAGAATCTAACCTGGTTCCCTACCCACTCACCTGCTGCTCCCTGTCTATGGCATTTGGTAGAAGGAAAATCTGGAGTGGATGTTGATGGACACACCTAACGATATTTTTTTTAAATGTGGCTCTTTCTTCTCTAAATGCTTCACTAAAGCAGAATTCCAGGTTTGCTTTTGATGTGGTAAAGGCATCACAGAATAATTCCACTTAATGAAGTGTAGTCTTATTAGCAACACAATCACATATCACTGTCTTGAAGCCAAGAGTGATTTCACAAAATAATCATTCTACTTCTCCTAAGGCAGAATTCAAGTGTGACTTTTGAACTGGATTACAAGGGGATTGGGCTACTCAGCTTTAATGCTGAGACTCATGTTTTAGGATTACTTGTTTCCATCACCATAACGTATTTTTATTCAGTAAGCTAGGGAGACCTGAAAACAAACCAGACAGGATAAGTGCAGGGCTGACATAGTTTTTAAGCACCCTTTCTGTTGTAACATTTAAGCCTTTTCTTGTTCAGCACATCCACTTTGTGGACTGTCAGGTGATAATCAAGCTTTTATTTTGAAGTAAATTTTTCAGGCCTGTTTCCAAACTCCTGCTTTTGGGAAAAGTTATCAAATACAGTATTGAAGTTAAAGTACAAAGCATCCTTCCTTGACCTATTTAACTTGAACTTCCTTCCAGCCTGACTCAGCCACAGACAGCCTCAGAGGTCCTAGGGTTCAATTTGTATCTGGAGGGTCCCCCCCCCCAATTTGGTACTTTTGCTTCTTAATGTCATTCAGTACTGCGAAGCATATCATTTTGCTCATTTGCTGTAATGTAGGTGAGGTTACACTGCTCATCTGGGAGTAGTTTTTTTCTTTCTTAGAGGGACATATGAACAAAGCAGAAGTCAAGTGCATCTTTAAGACCAACCAAGTTTTTCAACACTCCTAGGGTCTACCTTGCCGAAGGCACAGGTGGACACAGGTGTGCAGGCAAGTAAAGTGTGTTTAGCTGAGTCAGTTAAACTGTATTGCTTTTTTATTTTGGAATTCTGTATGCTGTGTTCTTGAATGGGACTTTCCCAATATTTTTTTTTTGTGCAATTTTTCCACTTCTTTTTTAAACCAACCACCCTTTTGATTTTTTCTCTCTCTTTTGTTTAGTAAACATTTAAAAAAAAATACTTTCTTTGGCTACACTTAGTATAATTTATTTTTCTGGGATATTTCTCTGAATCTCTTCCCTATATGTTCAACTGTACAGGGCTGTATAGTTGGTTATAAGGTATTACCGTATCTAAGGTTTCTACCCTATTATTGCTCTAGGTCTGGTCTAGAAGTTCTCTAGAGGTGCCTGAGAAGTGCCTGAGCAGTAGCAGCTGGTTACCAGGGTGCTTTCCAGGGAACCCTTAGTCTAAAAGAGTTTTCCAGCAAGGAAGGACTCCCACCCCCTTTCTTCCATAATAGGATTAAGATTTACTTTGCCAGGGGGTATTTTGGAGGTGATCAGGTAATTTATATGATGGGCACTGCTACTGTTTCTGTATGTTTTCAGCCACTGAAACATGTTTCATTTTCTGTATCAATATTGTTATGATTGTAAGTATTTTAGTGAAACATCATGAGCATAGGTTGAAGAAGGCTATGCATAGATTTAATCAATCGCTAAAGCTGTGCAGAGCAAAATATAATAAACTTTTCAAAGAAATAACTTCAAGATATGGAAACGGACATAAAGATTTCAAGAACTGAAAACAGCTATTGGAAATTGGAATTATAGGGCAAGATACAAGGTTACAGTCTGCAGTTATATTTCAGAAATTCCACTGACATCAGTGAAAACCATTTTTAAATGTACATCCTTAGAAAACTGTTGTACATTGTTATTTGTCAGGAGTCCTCCAACCTACCCAGGTTAATAAGCCATTTTATTAATCATTGGAAAGGTCCACCTTACAGAATAAAATCAATCACATGGCTAGTTAGGATTCCCACACAATCCACATGGTCTCATGTCATCTAGGAGGAAACAGAAGGAAACAAAGACTTGTAAGAAGCGATACAAGGCTTTGCTTGAACTTGGACCATGTATACATTAGTACCCTGTTGGTCATGTGATCCAGGCAAGAAAACCAAGGAATGATGTGAATATAGTAAGACATAATTGTCCCTTTACCTCAGCAAGCAAGCAAAATCTAAAAAACAGATTTTCAGTGCAACATAACTGCATGGGCATTTACCACAACAGAAAGCTTGTTGGTTTTTTGTCATTCCCTGTGAGGTAATAAATAATATTGTAAAAAACAGAAGGAAATTAAAATCAACAACAAACCCACAGAGCACCTGAATGAATTTTAACAGGGATAAATGTGAAGTTCTGCATTTAGGTAGGAAAAATCCAATGCATGGTTATTGGATGGGGGAGACTTGTCTTGGCAGTAGTATGTGCAAAAAGGATCTAGGGGTCTTAGTGGACCATACACTGAACATGAGTCAGCAGTGTGAATCAGTGGCTAAAAAGACAAATGCAAGTTTGAGCTGTATCAACAAAAGTATACTTTACTCTGCTCTGGTAAGACCTTACCTGGAGTATTATGTTCAGTTTTGGGCACCACATTTTAAGAAGGATATAGACAAACTGGAACAAGTCCAGAGGAGGGCAACGAAAATGGTGAGACATTTGGAGACCAAGTCCTATGAAGAAAGGTTGAAGAAGGTGGGCATGTTTAGCCTGGAGAGGAGGCAGCTGAGAAGTGATATGATTGCCATCTTCAAGTACTTGAAGGGCTGTAATATAGAGTATGGGACCATTTCTGTGGCCCCAGGAGGTAGGACCAGAACTAACAGGTTGAAATTAAATCAAAAGAGTTTCCGGCTCAGCATTAGGCAGAACGTCCTGACAGAGCTGTTCCTCAATGAAACAGGCTTCCTCAGAAGGTGGTGGGGTCTCTTTCATTGGAGGTTTTCAAACAGAGGCTAGATGGCCATCTGACAGCAATGTGTATCCTGTGGATTTAGGGGGAGGTATTTGTGAGTTTCCTGCATTGTGTAGGGGATTGGACTAGATGACACTGAAAGTCCTTTCCAACTCCATGATTCTATGAAGCAGCAACAGAGAAGGAATGCAAAAGTTTCAAATAGCCACCAATGACAGCAAAATAATTCTAAGGACAAATGTTGTCAACCCATAAAACCCGTTTAACTGATTGTCTGCATTTATTCTATCCCCACCCCCTTTCCCTTTTGTCTAAGCAGAAAATTATATTTTGTACACATCAAAGGAATCCCCCTGAGTATATTGAAATAGCTACCTTGATTGGTAGTGTTGTCATTCTGCTGTTTTTGTGTTTGACCCAAATTACTAATTTACTCTTATAGATAGTAATAATCCATTCCAAACTATCTGAATTTATGATATGATATGCTTTCACTCGGGCCATGGGACTGAGACTGTCCTAGTTGCTCTCACAGATGACCTAAAACGGCATCTGGATCAAGGCGGGTCAGTGCTGCTGATACTTCTTGATCTGTCAGCAGCATTTGACATGGTCAGTTATGACCGTATAACCCACCACCTCGCCGTCACCGGTGTTCAGGGGGGTGGCCTTACAATGGTTTTCCTCCTTTCTCCAGGGATGAGGACAAAGGGTGGTACTTGGCGAGCAGACTTCCTTGCGGCATCCACTTATATGTGGAGTGCTGCAGGGAGCCATTCTCTCGCCAATATTATTTAACATCTATATGCGCCCCCTTGCCCAGATTGCCCAAGGTTTTGGACTGGGTTACAACTAGTATGCTGATGACACCCAGCTCTATCTGTTGATGAGTGGCTGGCCAGTTGCCGCCCTTGACCAGTTGTCTGAGGCATTGGGAGCCATGGTTGGGTGGTTACAATAGAGCTGGCTGAAGCTGAATCCAGCAAAGACGGAGGTCCTGTACCTGAGTCGGGATGGGGTGGGTATGGGCATCCAGCTCCCAGCTTTGGACAGTGCCCTATTGGTGCCAGCCCAATAGGCGAAGAGCTTGGGAGTGACCTTGGATGTCTCCCTTTCCATGGAGGCCCAGATCACAATGGTTGCCAGGTCTGCCTTTTGTTATCTTCGGCAGATCAGGCAGCTAGCTCCATATCTATCCCCACAGGACCTGGCTACAGTGATCCATGCAATGGTCACTTCCAGACTAGACTACTGTAACCCACCCTATGCTGGTTTACCCTTGAGATTGATCCAGAAACTGCAGCAGATGCAGAATGCGGTGGCTCACCTGCTGACTGCACCATCTTTATGGGTGGGCATTTGGCCGGCACTCCACAGTCTGCACTGGCTGCCCATTGAGTACCGGATCCACTTTAAGGTTTTAGTTCTAACTTTTAAAGCCTTATGCAGCCTGGGACTAACAGACCTGCAGAACTGTCTCCTTCCATATATGCCCAGGAGGGCATTACGTTCAGCCTCCCAATATCTGTTGGCCATCCCCAGCCCAAGAGATGCGCGCCTTGCCTCAACTAGGGCCAGGGCTTTTTCAGTCCTGGCCCCGACCTGGTGGAATCAGCTCCCTACAGAGATCAGGGCCCTACCTGGCTTATTAGCCTTCCGTAGGACCTGTAAAACAGAGCTGTCCACCAGGCTTTTAGTTGAGGCTGCGGGCGTCTATGCTTGATCTGGTTGGCCTCCCCTATCGGTACTGTCACCTGTGCTATAAAATGGAAGATCATCTGCCATCTCTATGAGATATAATGATGTGAGGCAGCCAGGCTGGGCAATATATGATGATAACAGTAAACTTCTCTGAGTGCTGTTGAGTTGTCTATTTTTAAAAATGTTTTTATTGTATTTTATTGTTTTATCATATGTTGTACTCTGCCCTGAGCCCTACGGGGAATGGGTGGAACAGAAATACACTAGAATAAATAAATAAATAAATGATCCTCTCTCTCTCTCTCTCTCTCTCTCTCACACACACACACACACACACACACACACAAAATTCTTGTGGCAAGGAAAAATGTAAGCCAATTACACATGGTGTGAACAAATATTTTCTCTACATGTCCTGAACCAGTGGTGTCAGTTTCCATTGGTATGAAAAGGACCTCAGATCTGGCCTCTTCACTGTAAAAAAAAAAAAAAAAGTGGGGGGGGGGAGAGAGAGGTTCTTTTGGCCAGGAGAACTCTGAGACTGCATCAGATCTCTTTTAACCACACAATTTGCCTGGATTGTATCAGACAGACTAGGCTGTTACAGAGAATTATAACTGCTCCTTTAATCGTACAGTCACCTGTAAGACAGGTGAAAAGTCATAGAATCAAAAATCAAGACAAATCTTGAAAAGCTCCCACATCTTAGCTATTGCAAAATTATAACGTACTGATTCAACTACTTAGAGATAAAATTCAGAAGCATGGTATGCACCTCCTGTCAGATTTCTCTTCATTTTATTTTAAAAAACCCAAAAACTCAAATAGAACCAAAAATTGTTCTTGCACCTTTTTTTTTGTTTCTTGCATATCTGAGCTATAACAAGCAATTAATAAGAGATTATTTGTTCTACTTCAAGGTTGAAATTTGTCAGGGAGAACAATAAAACATAATTAATAATCTGTGTTCAGCATGGATTTACATGGAAGCCGCCCACAGCACTAGCATACATGATCACAAATGTTTTAAAACAAATTTTATTAATCCGCAACATATTGTTACTATACTCTAAAAGAAAAATAAAGACATTATGTTATGAAAACAATACATTGCACTTTTCACCCCTCCTCCTTTCCCCCCCTTTTTTTGACCCCCGCCAGTGTTACTGAAAATTATTAAAAAAAAAATACAAGGTATTTTTATCAAATCAAGAATTTTCATTTTAAAGTAAAGTCTGTAAATCCATCTTTACTTTTTCTCCTTACACCTTTAATTCTGGAAAGTTCTTCCTTTAAAAAAAAAAAATTTAGTCCATTATTCCATCACAGTTCAACTATTATCAAAAATCACTAAATATCTCTTTACCTTCCAATGTTTTTCAACATATTTTTGAAATTTCTCCCATTCCTTTCTGAATTTCTCCATTTCATAGTCTTTTAAAATTCTTGTAAGTTTATCCATTTCACTCCAAGAAATAGTTTTTAATATCCAATCCCATTTTTCTGGTATTTTATCTTGCTTCCATAACTGCGCATATAATATCCTTGCTGCTGAAAGCAGATACCACACCAACGTTCTATCTCGTTTCGGAAAACTTTCCATTTGTAATCCCAACAAAAAAGAGTCTGGAGACCTCTTAATGCCATAGCCTAACATTTTTGATATTTATTGCTGGATCATTTGCCAAAATTGCTTTGCCTTTTCACAAGTCCACCACATATGATAGAAAGATCCTTCATGTTTTTTACATTTCCAACACCTATCTAACACCTGATTGTTCATTTTTGCCGGTTTTTTAGGTGTCATACCATCTATATAGCATTTGAAACAATTTTCTTTAATATTATAACATGTCGATATCTTCATAGAGTTCTTCCACAAGTACTCCCATGATTCCATTTGTATTTCTTTGTTAAAATTAATTGCCCATTTAATCATTTGAGATTTAACTACTTCATCTTCTGTAGACCACTTCAATAATAATTTATAAATTCTTGAAATCAATTTTTCATTATCTCCCAACAGCATTTTTTCCAATTCTTTTTGCTCTTGTCTAATACCTTTGCTTTTAATATCCTGTTCCACCAAACTCTTAATTTGTTGCAGTTGAAACCAATTATATTTATACTGTAATTCTTCAATTGATTTGAGTTCCACCTTTCCTCTCTGTATCTTTAATAGTTGATTGTACGTTAACCACATCCCTGCATCAGTTTCTGAAGATAATTTTATTACTTCCGTTGGCACAATTCATAATGGCTTTCTCTCATCACCATACTTTTAATATTTTACCCAAGTACTTAGCAAGTTTCTTCTTATATAATGATGTGAGAAAAAGCCATCCATCTTGTTTTTCCCATAAAACATATATGCATGCCAACCAAAAATATTTCCATGACCTTCTAAAACCAGCAGTTTCTTATTTAATAATGTCATCCAATCTTTAATCCATACCAAACATACTGCATCATGATACAATTTTATATCCGGCAATTGGAAACCTCCTCTTTCTTTTGCATCAGTTAAAATTTTCATTTTAATTCTTGGTTTCTTGCCCGCCCATACAAATTCTGAGATTTTTCTTTGACATTTACTGAATTGTTTATTGTCCTTCACAATTGGAATTGTTTGAAATAGAAACGTAATTCTTGATAGAACATTCATTTTAATTGCAGCAATTCTGCCCAGCATAGACAAGTTCAATTTATTCCATTTTATCAAATTGTCAATTTTCCGCCAAAGCTTTTCATAATTATTTTTCTACAGATCTATGTTTTTCATAGTAATTTCCACACCTAAATATCTTAATTTTGAAGCAACTTCACACTCTGTTACCCTTTGCAATTCTTCCTGTTGACTCTTTGTCATATTTTTACACAAAATTTTCGATTTTTCTTTATTTATATAAAAGCCTGCCAATTCTTCATACTCTTGAATTTTACAAATAAGGGATTTTCATTGATAAACATTACATCATCAGCAAATGCTCTGTATTTGTAAAAAAAGCCTTTCAGTTTCAGCCCCTCTATTTCTTTATCTTGTATATGCATAAGCAAAATCTCTAGCATCATTATGAATATCAATGGAGATAGAGGGCAACCTTGCCTTGTACCTTTGTTGATTATAATTTTCTCCATCAAATCCGCATTTATACAGAGTCTTGCTTGTTGCTCAGTATATATCGCCTTAACCATTCGTATAAAAGCTTCTCCAAGTCCTAATTTCTCCATCACTGCAAACATAAAGTCCCAATTCACATTGTCAAAGGTCTTCTCTGCATCTGCAAAGAGTAATGCCACCTCTTTTTCAGGATGCTTCTTATAATATTCGACAATATCTATGACAGTTCTAATATTATCTCTGATTTGTTTCCTGGGAAGAAATCCTGCTTGTTCCTCTTTAATAAAATTATTCAAATGCTGCTTGAGTCATTCTGCTAGTATCCTAGCATATATTTTGCAATCATTGTTAAGTAATGAAATTGGTCTATAGTGTTTTACATTTGTGGTGTCTCTATCTTCTTTTGGTATCAATGAAATTATTGCTTCCTTCCATGTATTTGGTATTTTCCCATCAATCCTTATGATATTCATCAATTTTTGAAGTTTTGGTACTAACACTTCTGCGAGGACTTTATAAAATTTTGCTGTAAAACCATCTGGGCCTGGTGCCTTTCCCATTTTCATTGAGTTTATTGCTGCTTCAACTTCAGTTTTTTCAGTTGGTTCATTTAAGACCTTTTCCATATTTTCTGTTAAGGGACTTACTTGAATTTTCTGTAAATACGCATCTATTTTTCTTTTCCCCACCTTTTGACCTTGAAATAACTTAGCATGGTATTTATAAAATTTCCTTTTAATTCTTGCTTGGTCAGCAAGTTCTTTACTTTCCAATACAATTTTAGTAACAAATTTATTTCCCCCTTTTTTTTTTCATTTGCCAAGCCAGGTATTTTCCAGGTTTATTTGCTCCTTCAAAGGATTTCTGTTGCAGTCTCTTAAGGTTCCATTCTACCCCTTTATTTAACAAATGTCTCAATTGGTTCTGCAATATAGTAATTTCCCTTATTTTCTTTTTCCCCAGTCTTTTTTTGAGTTCCTTTTCTTTTTTTCCAATCTCTTTTTGAATGACCAGCATTTGTTTTTCTTTGTCTCTTTTATCTTTATTGTTCATTGTAATTAAAATACCCCTAATTACAGCTTTATACACATCCCACACAGTTTGGAATTGAATGTCCTCATTTTCATTTGTTTGAAAAAAACCTTTAGTTTCTTTTTCTAGAGACACCACTATCTCTGTTTTCTGTAGCAAATCTTCATTTATTCTCCATCTCCTGGTCTTTTTCACACTTTTTGCCAACCACCTCAATGGATTGTGATCAGCCCCAACTTTAGGAAGAATCTCTATTTTTCTCATCATAAGTCCAAGATCCTTTGTAGTCCATAACATATCAATTCTTGAGAAAGAGTTATGCCTTGATGAAAAAAAAGTATAGTCACATACTTTAGGATTAAATTTCCTCCATATATCTTCCAGACTTTCTTGTTTCACTAAATCAAAAAATGACTTTGGTAATTTCCCCTCCTTATTTCTTTTTCTTGATCTATCCAAATCATTTATAATTGTTCCATTGAAGTCTCCCATTTTCATTATTTGTTCGTAGGTCACTTGGTCTAATTATTGCGAAATGTCTTTTAAAAAAGAGTCTTTTGCCCCATTTGAACCATACAATCCCAACAACAACGTCTTTTTGTAATTCAACATCACTTCCACAGCTAGATATCTGCCGTCATTGTCCTTAAAAATCAATTTTGGATCTAATTCTTGTTTAACAGAAAAAATCACGTCCATTTTTTTCTCCTTAGCCAAGGAGAAAAATTCTTTACCCAATTGTTTATTCCATAAAAATTTGTAATCCAATTGTTTGATATGTACTTCTTGTAGACAAATTATATTACATTTTTGTTTCTTGATCCATTGAAATGTAGCCTTTCTTTTTTGCGGTGAATTTAGTCCATTTACGTTCCAAGATATTAATTTGTAATCCATAACGGTTCTTCGCTTTATTCTGTATCCCAAAATCCCCTATTTTCTTCAAAAAAACTTCCTCAGTACCAGTACATTTGTAATTGTAATTCCTTTTCCTCCATGTTCAAAACTTAGACCTTCTGGCAGTATCCATCTGTATCTCACTTCCATGTCCTGCAACTTGTCAGTTAACTTTTTGTATATTCTTCTGTCACTTATGACTTTTCTTGGCAACTCTTTCATGATTCTTACTCTACTTCCCTCAATTTCCAATATTTTTTCAAACTGCTTTTTAAAGATCTTTCCCACCATGTCTCTTGTAATGAATTTAATTACCACATCTCTTGGTAATTCTTGGCATACAGGGAATTAACCCTATATATATATATATATATATATATATATATATATATATATATATATATATATATATATATATATATATATATATATATATATATATATATATATATAATCATACAGGTAACTAGATTCATCGGCATCCATCTCCAAAAACTCAGCAATGATTCTTATTATATATGTCCTTAAATCAAATCCTTCATCTTCAGGTACTCCTCTCAAATGAATCTGATTTTCCATTAACTTGCAATCTTGCAGAGCTGCTTTCTCCTGCAATTTATTAATCATGGAATCTTGATCTTTCACCTTATTTTCAACCACATGTACTTTATTTAACGTTGTTTGTGAGTCCTTTCTGAGATCCGGTTTGGTGTAGTGGTTAAGTGTGTGGACTCTTATCTGGGAGAACCGGGTTTGATTCTCCACTCCTCCACTTGCACCTGCTGGCATGGCCTTGGGTCAGCCATAGCTCTGGCAGAAGTTGTCCTTGAAAGGGCAGCTGCTGTGAGAGCCCTCTCCAGCCCCACCCACCTCACAGGGTGTCTGTTGTGGGGGAGGAAGGTAAAGGAGATTGTGAGCCGCTCTGAGACTCTTCGGAGTGGAGGGCGGGATATAAATCCAATATCATCATCATCATCATCTTCAATTTCTTTTTTTATTTCTGACTTCACCACCTCTAGTTCTTTGACTACTTGCTTTTTATTCTCTGTTATTAACTCCTTCATCACTTTGATTAGTCTTGCCTCCATGGCATCTAGTTGATCTTATATTTTAGGCATTTTTCCCTCCTCAAGTGAAGCAGTCCTTGTACGTGTCTGTTTTGGCAGCCTCTGCTCTGACATTCCTCTCCCCTCACTGCCAAAATAAGCTTTCCAATTGATCTCTCCAAATTAAAAATAAACCAGCTCAGCAACTCAGTGACGATGGGGTTTTTTTTACAGAAACCACAAGTATTCCAAACGTAAGTTGTTTTTCAGCATTTAACTTTGCTTCTAAATCTCCAAAAAGTCTCAAAATTACCCCCTTCTCTTGTTTATAACTTTGGAATTTTGTAGCTAAGTCCAAATTTCAATCTTTATATCATATCATACATGATCACAAATTGAGAGGCTTGCAACTAGTAATTTCAGGCTGGATGATTTAATGTTTAGTTCCCCCTGGGAAAACACAATAAACTTTTTTTTTTACTTTAAAAGGGTTTCCTTTTATATTATTTAATATGATAAAGATATTTCATCACCACTTGGCCAACCCAATTAACCTAAACTTCATAATTATTGTTTCACTGAAAGGTTAGATGGGAAAATATTGTTTTGGAGGGATTCCCATGCTACAGGCTGTTGATGTCATTCTTTTTGTCTCTTGTCTGCTAGGGGCTCCTTCTGTTGTGGTTCTTAATAATCACTCCGCAGTCCTTGTCTTCAAACTCTTGTTCCATGCAGCACCCTGGTCTTGCAAAGAAGATTAATGCTTTAATTTCCTTTTAGCAAAGACAATAGACATTAGCTTTCAATTAGATTTTAGCTAGTTAGCAGACCTTGGGGTGGGGGTGGAGATTGAGTTGTCAACTTATTTATAATAATATGGAGAATAACAGTACTCAGAACTCGATGGTACTATTTAATTTGTTCATAAATATATTCATAAATCATCTGAAGCTAGTGGTGAGTAGTGTAGTGGCCAGGTTTGCCAATGATACAGAATTATTCAGGATGGTGAAAACCAAGGGTGTCTGAAGAAATCCAAGAGGACTGCCATAAACTGGGTGAGTGGGTGACAATGTGGTAAGTAAAAGGTGATGCCCAGCAGAACAAAAATTCCCAACCAAGTATAGGCTAATGGGATCTGCTGGAACTGAGAGTGGAAAAGATCCAATACGCTGCAGCAGTTAAAAAGGCAAACTCTGTGTTGGGGATTATTAGGAAAGAGATTGAAAATGAAACATTATAATGTTGCTACTTAAATCTGTAGTGCAGCCTCATTTGGAATTCTGTGCACAGTTCTGATCTCAAAAAGGACATTGCAGGAAAAGTTCAGAAGAGAACAACCAAGATAACAAGAGAGTTGGAGTACCTTCTAGAGCCAGTTTGGTGTAGTGTGTGGACTCTTATCTGGGAGAACCGGGTTTGATTCCCCACTCCTCCACTTGCACCTGCTGGAATGGCCTGGGTCAGCCATAGCTCTGGCAGAGGTTGTCCTTGAAAGGGCAGCTTCTGTGAGAGTTCTCTCAGCCCCACCCACCTCACAGGGTGTTTGTTGTGGGGGAGGAAGATAAAAGAGATTGATACTCTGAGATTCAGAGTGGAGGGCGGGATATAAATCCAGTATCTTCATCATCTTCTTCTTCCCTATAAGGAAAGGCAGAGGAGTCTGTGAGTTTTCAGTTTAGAAAAAAGACAACTAAAGGAGGACATGACAGAGGTTTTAAAAATTATGCACAGGGTGGAGAGAGTTGACCAAGAGAAATTTTTCTCCTTCTCACAAATACTAGAATTCAAGGGTATCCAATGAAGCATATGGGTAGCAGATCTAACAGAGCTCCTCTTATAATCTTATGTTCTTATGAGGGGTGTGTAGAGAAAGAACTAAGAAAGTGATTGCACAGTGTAACCTAACAAAAGTTCCCCAAATGCAGCCACAGAAGTGGCACATGGTCTCTACCAGTTTCCCATCACTTCTGGGACTAAGAGAATTAATAAGGTATAGTCTAACACTTCCCCCCCCCAAAAAAAATCTAATACATCTATAGAATGATCCCCACTTCTCCAAACGTTGCTTATACTCCACAGGAAGTTGAGCCTGAGGTTTACAGAGATCTGGACTCTAGAAGTGTGAGAATCTTTCCTTCTCTGGCCTTGGTCTTCTGGACAAGAATATTGAGACACCATCTCTCAGTCCTTCCTAAAATGGCCTTTTCTGCTTTGAAGGAGACCACTGTATCTTTAAGAACTTCACAAAGAAACTTTACAAAGAATTGTGAGTTCTGTATCTACAGAAGTGTTATGAAGGAGGAATCTAGGATATCTCCCTGGCATATTAACAGCTGTTATGTTCTAGAGGCACACAGAAGCCTGTAGTCCTGCTCCCCCCAGCCATATCAGTATTGGTAACAAAGACTCTTCACCTACTCCAGTCACCTCCTCCTCCTTTTGCCTTTTTTGTGTGGTTTCTATTGTTCTTTCATCTTTCATTATTGAACCCAGCCTTTCTTCCCCCCTGACTCCCTGAAGATTTTGATCCTTACTTCATCACTCTCTCCCCATCAAGGCTACCAAGCCACCTTTTCTTCAGTCTCATTCTGGTTTGCTTCTGTTTGGGATTCTCCATCACTGCTCTCACATGGCTTCTCAGTTTCTCCAGTGCTATGTTTTCCCTTCCTTATACAATCCAGCCCAAACTCCTCCTTTTCCATTACATATATCCTGCCATACACACATTGGGTGCTACTTTAATTTTGCATGTGCATATAAACAAGAGACTGACAACACAACTATATGTTTTATATTATTTCATTAGTTGTTTGGGGACATGTTTGAAAAGCCCTATCCAGAGCAACAGGAACATTTTTTAAATGTGTCCCAAAAACCTAACCAGAGAATGTTAAGCTTATAGCTGTTTTGTCAGACTCTTGATTACATACATACGTAAAAGTCACTTGATTTGGCTGGATCCTGCTGAGTTAATCCCCCCACCCCTTACTTTGGATGTACAGGAATGCAGAAACTGCATTTGTTTGGTGAATCTCTGCAATCAAACATACATCAAATCCTAGAAACCAATATTTCATATTCTTGTTTAATCAATGTATATAACAAAGTAGGCTGCAGCCTGCGCAAGCTTATGCAGCAATAAAACTGTTAATCTTTTCTATGCCTTCCTTACCTTAAGAGGTTGTTGTTATGGTTTCCTTTACAGCAGGGAAGGGCTGCCACCACTAGGTGGCCACCTTCTTTCCTAAAGGTAAAACCTTGTCCAAAAGGCTGAGGAAATCTCATTCATTTTTCAGCAACATCCCCAGCTAGAGAGGTCTTTGAGATATAAGCAGCACTTAGGGTTGTTTAAAAATCCCCTGGAACACAGTGTTTTATTTTCAATATCTGTTTGATTGTATGAAGTCACTCTTCCATTCTGTGGCTTCTTTTGAAGAATTAAAACAAAATTCTAACTTCCTCATCAGTGCTAGGTACTTACAGCTGTAGGAAATTTAAAATGTGTACCCTCCAACATTACACAGATGCAAATATAGTCACTTTTGTCTACCTATAAGTCCATCAGCTCACATCAAGGGAAAATTGCCTGTGTGCCCCTGCCCTTATGATTAGTATGCAATACTGACTGCATTTCTCCATCTGCTATTCTCTATCATCAATTGCTTGGGAGAGGGGCTGATGCCTCAGACATATGACAACACTAATGCATCTATGTACACACTGACAAAAGGTATCCCTCATCTCCTTTAAAGGCAAATAGGGACAGTGATTTACCAGGGACAGACAGGTACAAGAAAATAAAGCCGGCTGGAGCTTGTACAAATATGGCAAACAGAAAGGAATAGATTCATGGTAGGACTGAGTCACATTCTCCTAATGAATAAACAGTTCATATGCCTGATGCTTCCTCCTGGCAAAATGAGCAGGAACAGGCAGAGTGGGATAGAGAGTTGTGCAGCAAAGGACTGTCTTATTTGTTGCCTTTGCTCATATTCTAAGTGTGGAAGAAAAGGAAAAGGAGGAACAAAAGGGAAGAGCTATGAAATACTAACCAATGGCCATAAACGTAGAAACAAGGAGATGGTGTTTTGTTTAAAGAAAAATGTGCTCTTCCTTTATGGTTAGCCAAAGGTGGCCACTATTACCATAAGAGAGGCACTGATCCTGAAAACTGCTGCAACTCCAAATGGGGGTCTTACTTTGGTCTATGGTAGGCAGAAAGGATAAAACTGTTGCTGGTGCTGGAAAATGCTGTCAAGCTGCAGCTGACTTATGGTGGTGACCCCACAGCATTTTCAAAGCAAGAGACAAACAGAAGTGGTTTGCCATTGCCTGCCTCTGCATAGCAATCCTGGATTTCCTTAGTGGTCTCCCATCCAAGTACTGATCAGGGCCAAACTTGCTTAGCTTCTGAAATCGCGTGAGTCTGGGCTGTTCATCTCAAGGCAGAGCTGTTGCTTCAAAATTGTCACACCATCCAGCCGTTCACACCACAGCAGTGCTGAGGTTCTAGGCACTGGTTCTAGATGCATCACAGAGCTCTGTGTACATTTCCTATTAACATAATCTAGGATATTTCAAGTGCCTTTACAAGTAATAGATGATAGTGTTGTTGTTCTTGATGATAACTATGGCCTTGCAGGGCTGGTCAAAACACTTGATGCTCATTACATTGGTTATCTGTAGCTAGACTTTTAAATATTCCTATTGTTTTGGAAAGCAGATACAATGTACTTCAGGTTCTCCAGGAAGAAAAGAGGAAACAAGACATACAACTAGGAACCTTTTTATTTCAGTCACTGATAAGCCATCTTTAGGCAGCACATACCTGACCATTTCATTCATGATGTTTGGAAAAAATTTTTAAAGGATAATGTCTCTTTTATAATTTTATTTTAATATATAATAAAAGATTAATTTGCTCAATGGATGAAAGGATTGGAGGAGGTCATCTCACTCTTCTCTCTGTGCATGACCTTCCCACGATTCAACAACTGGTTCTAAACCCATAGAAAGACACCAATGAATGGAACACAGTTTCTTCTGGTCTTCCCTTTCTCTCTCTTGTTAGAAAATTCTGTTTATGCACAGGTCACCAAAATTGTTGGGGGGTTTATACTGTACTTCCAGTGGCATAAACCCAAAAACTAAAACCTGCAGTTACCAACACAACCTGCAGTTATCAGAAGGTTACTACATACCCACTAATAAGTTTTAAGACCTCATAGATAAACTTCCTTAGACTCTATGTTTAGAAAAGCAAACAGTTTAATAGACTCCAAGTTTCTTCTTTAGACAGAAGGCTTCAAATGGATAGAAAACAAAGCAGTTAGATAAACTTAGTACATTTCAGTTTTTCCTTTAGATAGAAGTCTTAAAATATATGGATAGAAAACAAAACAGAAAACAGCTACACAGTTAGAATTCATTCAAGCATAAAGCATAAAATACAATAAAGCAAAGAGCATACTGAAAAATATAAGTCCCCAAAGCAGCAGGGACTTTAACCTATTGGTCTACATTTTCTCATTTAAAATCTGAGTCCCAAGTCCCTAGTAAACGCTATGCTCTAGATTTTAAGTCTGAGCATTTTCTCTATGTTTGAGACCCCAAACAGAAATTAACAAAGATTATTAATTTCTTGGCTGGACTGACAAAGAGGTCCCTGCCTCTCATACAATCAACCACTTCTGTTCAAAACCCAGGGCTTTTAAAGGCTTCAACCCATCTCTTTATCAGATCTACTGGGTCACATTTGTGCTTCTGATGTAAACAATTTTACAGCCAAATGTAAACAATCAGAACCCCGATTGCCCTCTCCCTTTCACCTACTTTCTGGATCTTATACATGGCTGCTTCCTTCATCTTGTTTCCTGCCATACCAAATAAGGAGATTTCGTCCCCAGAAGACTCTCAACTTTACCCTAGGTTTTTTTTCTATTCTGCCACTCTGTTAGCAATATGAATGCATGATAGTGTTGAATAGCTTAGAACTCTGGTGGCCAAGTTCAAAACTGCAGCCAAAAATCACAGAGCCAGGTCCAAGAAAAATTTAGAGGCTTAAGGTGTTTGCAGAGCTTAGTGCTCATTTCATAAGAGACCCAACCCAAAATTCTGTGACATCTCTCTCTCTCTCTCTCTCTCTCTCTTTCTGCACTAGGATGTTTTTAAAATCACCAGTGCCAATTATTGTGTGTGTTGGGGGTGTGTGATAATACAGTGGGAGATCAAGATGGGCATTTCTTCTGTGAAGAATTTCAGAAGGCTTTATTGGCCCCAAGTTAGGCTACAATAATGTCACCAATACCAATAATTATTTCATGCAATTGCATGAATCCATGCCTTTGGACACAAAAGTATAACAGAGAGCCCAGAATCTGGGCTGACCTGATCCAGTGGATTTGGCTAGTGGATTTGCCCTGATGCTTAATATGTGGATGGAGCATGGTGCTCTGAAATTAGTCATAGTATTTCCATTTCTAATTTCTGAAGATCAGAACTGAATAAACTGCCTTGGTTATTGCTTAGAGAATAATGGGGTGGACAGTGCAGACAGATAATGGGGAGATGGCAAGCCTGAGGGAAATTAAAAATTGTGATGTGGGCACCCCAGGTTTCCACAGGATTCCTCTGTGGAGAAAATGTGAACTTTTCCATAAATCCTACTGGAATTATCTTTAATGATGCAAAGAAAATACAAGCTAATTATAAAAGGCACATTGTCTATTAATATGTTAATGAAGCAGGTTTGCTAATGGGGAGATCTGAATTTTAATACGTTTTAAGAGGTTCTTGATTATGTGTTTGTTGTTGATATGATCGTTTCAAATTAGTGGTACATGATTTTACACTGAGTAAAGTCTATATTAAGCCCTGTGTTCTAAACAGGCTTTAATGAAGCAGGGGAGCGCGCCATCAGGATTACAAACATCGTCACTAAGAAATTCCTTTTCAAAACATATACTTAACAGCCAACAGGAAAACACAGCATGGAAATTTATATACCTGCTATCATTCACCTGCATTGCAACCCTTGAACATACTTTCTTAATATAAGAACACAAGAAGAGTCCGGCTGGATCAGACAAAAGGTCTTTCTAGTCCAGCAATGTGTTCCCCACAGTAAAACTTACCAAATGCTCCAGGAAAGCCCAGAAGTAGGGTTTGGAAGGCCACATCACTCTTGCATTGTCTGCCACACAGCAACTGGCATTTATGAGTAAGATGAACATGGAAAATTGCGTTTAGCCATTGATAAATGTATCTTCCATGAATTTATTTTTGATCCCTTTTCTAAACCATCTAAGCAAGTGGCCAGCACTATTATCTGGCAGTGAACTCTACATGTTTGGGTTTTTTCAAAAAATTAATTGTATAAAGAAAAACTGTCTTCAGATCTAGCATCCATTATCTTCATTGGATTCCCCCAAGTTCTGACAGTTTGGGAGAAAAAGAAAAAACTCTCTGTATTCACTTTCTCTCTATGGGAGGAGGCTGTCAAGTTGCAGCCAACTTATGGAGACCTTTGTAAGGTTTTCAAACCAAGAGACATTCAGAGCAGTATTCCCTATAAGCTGAGTTAGCGTGAGCTAGCTCACAGATTTTTAACCTCCAGCTCACACATTTTTGTCTTAGCTCAGGAAGGATGACCCCAGAGCACAATAATTTGTGCCGTAGCTCACAACTTTAATGCCGGTAGCTCACAAAGTAGAATTTTTGCTCATAAGACTCTACAGCTTAGAGGGAACATTGATTCAGAGGTGACTTGCCATTGCCTGCCTCTGCATAGAAAACCCTGGAGTACAGATGAGAGCTGACTCTGCTTGGCTTCCGAGTTCTGACAAGATCAGGCTAGCCTGGGCTGTCCAGGTGAGGGCCACTTTCTCTATTCCATATATAATTTTATAAATGTCTATTGTATCCTGTTAAAACCTGCAGATAATTTAGTCTTTAGGGTTTGTAGAATCTTTTAAAATGATTTTTAAAGAGAGAGTGGCCCTTTCCCCCCAGTGGAATCTTTCGGGATCAAGTGCCGTGTTCTGCTGGAGAAAGTTAAATTGAAGGAAAACTTGATAACATTATTTAGTGTAAAAAGGTAAAGGTAGTCCCCTGTGCAAGCACCAGTTGTTTCCAACTCTGGGGTGGCATTGCATCATGACATTTTCACGGCTAACTTTTTTACGGGGTGGTTTACCATTGCGTCCCCTAGTCGTCTACCCTTTCCCCCCAGCAAGCTGGGTATTCATTTTACCGACCTCGGAAGGATGGAAGACTGAGTGAGTCAACCTTGAGCCAGCTACCTGAACCAGTGGCGGACTGGCCAGGGTGTCAGCTTGCCTGATGGCAAGTGGGCCCCTGATGAAGTGGGCCCCCTTAAACTTTAGACAATATGTTAAAAATGTTAATGACCTTTTAGTAGCGTGAAAATATATAAGATGTTCCCAGAGCTTTTTTTTTTTATCAGGGACACACAGGAACACAGTTCTGGCCAGCTTGCTGTCTAGCGGTGTGACCTAATATGCAAATGAGTTCCTGCTGGGCTTTTTCTATAAAAACCCTATGTGAAAAACCCTATGTGATGTCAGGGGTTGTGGCCTAATATGCACATGAGTTCCCGCTGGACTTTTTTTTTTGACAAAAAGAGCCCTGGACTTTCCAATATTATTGCTGTAATGCAATTAAAATTTATGTTGTATTTAGGGTTGCCAGCATCCAGTATCTACTGTATACTGCCAATAATGTGTACAATATATGTACACTGTAACTACTAAAATATATATACATTTATTTCACAAAAGTTTTAATTATACCTTTTTTCCACTTGTGTATTTTTGAATTTTTTATTTATTTCTTATAAAAAGTTAATAATAGCCTTATTGTTTTGGGTAGGCCCCCTTTGTCTCCTGGCAACCAACATTTTTAGGCCCAGTCCACCACTGACCTGAACCCAGCTTCTGCCGGGATTGAACTCAGGTCGTGAGCAGAGCTTAGGACTGCAGTGCTGCAGCTTTACCACTCTCTGCCACAAGGCTGCTTTGTAGGAGGGTATATAACGCCCCCCCCCCCCCACAAGCAATGTTCTGCAAAGGGCCATTATAAGGTAGCTGCAGAAAATTTTCAGCGGTTGTTGAATGCCTCTCTCATACAGATACATTCATTATTTCTCAAAGCAGGTAAAGGCTGTAACTATGTTGGTTCATTTTATAATTTATTCATAATTTTTAAAATTCATTTATACCCTGCCTTTCTCCCCAGAGGGGATACAAAGCAGCTTAGATCATTCTCCTCACCTCCATTTTATCCTCACAACCACCTTGTGACGTAGGTTAGGCTGAGAGAGTGTGACCTGTGCAAAATCACCCAGTGAGCTTCCATGGCACCCCAACCAAAAGCAGCACAATAAGACCAGCTTTTGACCCTCAAACGACCCAGATGGCTGCTACAATTTTGCTCCATTCTAAATACTCTGTTTATTCCTACTTCTGCTTTCTGTTCTTTAATCAGTTACTATTCCATATATGGAGACATTCTTTATTCCAGGCCTGCTACCTCCAAAGACTTTGGTAGCTATTCTATCAGAAAATGAGAGGAATGCTGCAGTAGACAAAATGAAGTAGATATGTCTGTATCTAAAGAAAGCATAGATCTACATCTTTACAAAGTTACCCCAAGAATAATTTTTCTGAGACAACAGCATGATATCCTGTTTAAACAAAAATGATAGAGTGTTTGTTTTGCTGTTGGAAAGCTGGGTTTAATTCATGAGCAGGAGTAGATAGTACAGCTGATTTTTAAAAAAAAACTGAAAAGATTTCAAGATGAGTAGCAGTGTTAGTCTGCTTGTAGCGGTAGAAAAGAGTAAGAGATCAGTAGCACCTTAAAGACTAACAAAATTTGTGGCAGGTTTCGTGAGTCATTGTTCACTTCTTCAAATATAGTATCTGAAGAAGTGAACAGTAACTCATGAAACCTCATATCCTGCCACAGATTTTGTTAATCTTTAAGGTGCTACTGGACTCTTACTCCTTTCTACAGAAAAGATTTCAGATTTTGAAATTTGTAGACATTTGTAAATCAAAATTTTACCTCAAAATTGGAAAGTGATATGAATGCAAAGTCCAACATTTACTAATTACAGTTTCATTTCTGAAGTCACATCTATCATATATTTATACCATTATGTGTATGTAAATTATCAAATATAGCAAATATAGAACGGTGATATTTATTAAATATTATTTTACCTAATAAATTATATATTTTTAAAATTATAGATTTAATTATGGATTTTTAAAATACAGACTATTCTGTCTGGCAAATTCTTCAGAGTTTGGATAGCTTGGCAAGGGAATTTTTACATGTAGAGAGCAGAAAGGGGAGATTCTCTGGCCACAGTTCAACAAGCAAGAAATGAGGGGAGGCAATTCTCTTTGTTCTCTCAGGTCTTTATCCCTGCTGCAACTAGGCCCAAGGTGTGCAACAAAAACCGAATGCACGCTGGCCATCATTTTCTTCTCTTCCTCTATTGCCTTCCCTATGCTGACTTTTCAGCCGAAATCAGATACGTTCCTTCTCAAAGTGCTGCATCGCTACTTTACAAATGCAGCACTTCTTATACATAATATAAAATCACTGTCCTCACCTGTATTTTACTACTATTCCAGGATCAACTCTGGTAACACAGAACAGATTCTGGATTTCAGACTGAGGCCTGTCTTTACTCATGAGTAAATTAATGCCCATAAATGAAATTTATTCATGACTGGGGTTAACACTTGAAGGTTAATTACTGTATTAGGAATTTTTTCTGTATTACTCAAAATATATAATTATGTATCTAATTATTTTTATGATCAACAGCATAATAATTTCTGCTGTGATTATTTGAGATTAAAAAACAGAAGAGAAAAAAAACTCCTGCACTTCCACCCGACAGTCTAAGGGCAGGTCAGAAAAACTGTTTAACTGAGATAGCTGGTGGAGAAAATGCTAATTGAATGGCTCAGTTTAATTTAGGTCATACTGCCCTCTAGAGGATCAGTCACATATTCTCTAACTGTTCATCTTATTGCAATTTATCTTATTGCGATTCCTTAATTCAGCTTTTTAATTAAGAACTTTTTTCCTATTAGGTACTTTCAATTTCAACAAAGTTATCTAAATCTTAAAATTTAGATAACTGCACCTCACATGAATGATTTACTGTATGATTTACTAATTTCTTCCAAGCATGTCTAGAGTTCACAAGTGAATACTGACCTTCCAATTTCCAGTTCAGTATCAAAAACTGACTCTGTTGTGATCACACACACTAATCTACTTTCAAACCACTTCTGAGTCACTTTCCAACAAGATTTTGCCAGGTCACACAGTAAAATCCAGGTGGGAAGTGCATTGAAAGTGGATTGAAAGTGCATTATTTAATGTCTGTGATCATAGCCTCTTTGGATACATTTAAGTAAGTTAATTCTTTGGATACATTTAAGTAAGTTAATTCTCAGCCTCACTTTCCCCATCTGCAAAATAGGAATAACAATTGACTGATATAATGGTTGCATGTCACAGGCTAGTGAACGCTGCACCCTCAGAATTCCTAAATCTGGAGTTCTGCCATAAAATTTGACTTTGAATTAATGCTACTGCTGTTGCTGCTGCTGCTGGTGGTGGTGGTGATAAGTGATTTAAAATACATTGCTAAGGTAGGAACAAGAGTGAAGAAGGGCAAAAAGCTATATATATGAAAGCATATGCAAGTGGTGAGAAATAAGTAGGTCTGTTGCATGTTGTCTGTTAATAAATATTTTTTCTGAATTTTTAAAAAAACTTGAAGCATTTCTGATTGGACTGGGATGAGTCAGTCCAGCTCCCCATCTCAAGAAGTATGGCCCCCTCCTGCCAAGTTCTTCATAAAGACCTTAATAGCAAAGGTATATCTGACTATTCAGGCAAGACAAGTCATCACATCTTGTTCTTTGGAAAAGCAAAATCTGTTTGCTTATTTTACTCTTTTATGGCTGTCTGCTTCAGAAAGATCTGGATATACACAAAAATTAGGTTATATCAGAGCAGATGTCACAAAGCAGCAGAGAGAGAGGGAGGAAGGGAGAGGCAGCTTATGTTTTATTAAAAGATCAAAAGTAGTTATGATTATTAAATTAAGCCTTTTTAGATTGTTAAATTAAGCAATTAGGATTTGTATTTCCTGATACAGGTAAAACTGAGCATAATATGCAAAGGTTTCCCTTGTTAGTAGTCTACCACAAACCAACAGTATTCAACAGGAGTCCACAGCCAAAATGTATGGCATCCAAATTCTTAGATATCCCTAATTGATTTAGTGCTCAGAATAACCTGAACTGTGTTTCATACATTTTAATGTATATTCCAAGGACCTTAGAGCAGTATACATCCTTCATGATCTTTTATGACAACATCCTTGTAAGGTAGGTTGGGCTGAGAGAGTGTCCTTGGCCCAGGATCACCTTGTAAGCTTTGTCATGACCCGTCAGCTTGACGTCTATACCTGGAAAAGTTTTAGAACAAATCATCAAACAGTCGGTCATGGAACATTTAGAAAGAAAGGCTGTGGTTACTAAGAGCCAGCATGGGTTTCTCAGGAACAAGTCATGTCAGACTAACCTGATCTCTTTTTTTGAGAAAGTGACTACCTTGCTGAATCAGGGGAATGCTGTAAACATTGTTTATCTTGATTTCAGTAAGGCTTTTGATAAGGTTCCACATATTATCCTTGTTGACAAGTTGGTAAAATGTGGTTTGGATCCTGTTACTGTTAGGGGGATCTGTAACTGGTTGACAGATCGCACCCAAAGAGTGCTTGCGAATGGTTCCTCATCCTCTTGGAGAGGAGGGACAAGTGGAGTGCCTCAAGAATCTGTCCTGGGACCTGTTCAACATCTTTATCAATGATTTGGATGAAGGAATAGAGGGAATGCTTATTAAATTTGCAGATGGCAAATTTTCATGGCAAGTGGAAACTGCTTGTAAGAGGATCTCACTTACTGCGGAAAAGAGGCACACCAACTCACAGCTTTGGGGCAGCTTGTGCAAAACCTGAAAAAAGTGCCAGGAGCAAAAAGGCTCTGCACCTAGAACAAACCTAGTGTGAAATTGGTTGCAGTAAACTACAAAGCAGATATAAATGCAAAATAGCAATCACGGAAGGTTCACATAATAAAAGGAGAATACAATTATAAGTTTTAAAATAAACTTTTAAAGAAATCATATTCAGCAACTATAACAATTAAGTCAGGGTCCTCAGAATCCAGTCTGTCAAGATGATTTCCAAACTTGATCACAATGTTTTAATATCCATGAAATACATTTTGTTGTTTCTATGGTCCTCTTGTCAGACCCTGAAAGGAGGCTTGCCAGACGGTAATCTGCAGAGTGAGCAGCAATGACAGCTAATGTGCCTTTCCTCAATGTACATCTATCTAAGCTAGTTAATGCCTTTAACAGCCTTAGTAGATGGCATCAGACTTCTTGATTAATTCCAGTTCAGCAGCTTCATGCTAGAGTCCCCCTTGGCAGTTCTTTTGATGATGAACAGTGAAGAACAGATCAGCAACAATGTTCCCTGGCAAAATGATTTTTAGGACTCACTGTAGAAATAAATATAGGAAAATATTGTAACTTCATGTTATCCTGACGGCTCTGCGGGATCCCTGGTCCCCTGGCGATTTCCTCGATGACCTGGTGGAGTCTTGGAATAATAGGCTCGCCGGGGCTATCGACGAGATCTGCGCCCTCGTTCAAGGCCGACACCCTGGTATAACCAGGAGTTGCGGCGGTTGAAACGGGGACTCAGACGCCTAGAGAGGCAATGGCGGCGTACTCGAGATGAAGCGACTCGAACATCTTATAGAGAGTTTATTAAGTCCTATGAGATGGCAGTCAAGGCCGCAAAGAAAGCATACTTTGCGGCGGAGATTGCGTCCGCAACTTCGCGCCCGGCACAACTGTTCAATACAATTCGGACCCTTACAACACTGCCACAGGGCAGACCAAACTCTAATGAATTGGAAATTGGCTGTGAGGCTTTTGCGAATTTTTTTGCGGATAAAATCGCATCGCTCCGTTCCGACTCCCCTGTCATATTAGATACAGCTAGCGAACCTGAGGCTCCGTGCCTGTCTTCGGATTGTGTACTGGACGGCTTCGGTGCGCTCAGCTTGGAAGAAGTTGACAGGATCCTCCTATCTGCATGCCCAACAACTTGTAAATTGGACCCATGCCCCTCTTGGCTTATTAAGACCTGCCAGAGGGAGCTAAGATATCCTATACGGGATATCATAAATAGATCCCTACTGGAGGGGCATTTTCCATCAGCGCTCAAGGAGGCGGTGGTCTGTCCCCTCTTGAAGAAAACAACGTTAGATCCAGCCAAATTGGCACACTATCGGCCGGTTTCGAATTTGCCCTTTTTGGGCAAACTTATTGAGAGGGCAGTGGCGTTGCAGTTACAGAGTTTCCTGGAGGATGCTTCTGTCCTTGACCCCTACCAGTCTGGTTTCCGCCCGGGCCATGGGACGGAGACGGTGCTGGTTGCCCTGGTGGATGACCTTCAGCGGCATCTGGATCAAGGCGGCTCGGCGGTGCTGATGTTGTTGGACCTATCGGCAGCGTTCGATACGGTCGACCATCGGCTTCTGGCGTGCCGCCTTGCCGACGCTGGGATTCAGGGGCTGGCCTTGCAATGGCTTTCCTCTTTCCTTGACGGTCGGGGACAAAGGGTGGCGATTGGGGAGGAACTGTCCCAGAGACACACGCTTGATTGTGGAGTGCCTCAAGGGGCGGTACTTTCCCCAATGTTATTCAACTTCTATATGCGCCCCCTTGCCCAGATTGCCCGAAGGTATGGGCTGGGTTGTCATCAATATGCTGATGACACCCAGCTCTATCTGCTTGTGGACGGCCGGCCCGCCTGCGCCCCAGAAAATCTGGACGGGGCGTTACAGGCAGTGGCTAGGTGGCTTAGGCTGAGTGGGCTGAAGCTGAATCCGGCGAAGACAGAGGTCCTTTGCTTGGGTCGCTGCGGCCCAGGAAGGGAAATCCCCCTGCCAGTTTTTGACGGCGCGCCGCTGACAGCGTTGGGCAGGGTCAAGAGCCTGGGGGTGCTATTGGAGCCTTCTCTGACGATGGAGGCTCAGATAGCAGCCACTGCCAAGTCCGCTTTTTTTCACCTTAGGCGGGCGAGGCAGTTGGCCCCCTTCCTGGAGCGCGACGACCTAGCAACAGTGATTCATGCTACGGTCACCTCGAGGTTGGACTACTGTAATGCCCTCTACATGGGGCTACCCTTGTGCCGGACCCGGAAACTGCAGTTAGTGCAGAACGCTGCTGCCCGGCTGCTATTAGGGCTCCCAAGATGGGAGCACATTCGGCTGGGGCTCCGGGATGTGTACTGGCTGCCGGTAATATTCTGAGTCCAGTACAAGGTGTTGGTCATTACCTTTAAAGCCTAGGACCTGCCTACCTTAGGGACCGTCTCTCCCCACACGTTCCCCAGAGAGTACTACGCTCCGGTTCACAAAACCTGCTGGTAGTCCCCGGGCCAAAGGAGGCCCGTCTAAAATCCACCAGGGATCGGGCCTTCTCAATAGCGGCACCTTATTGGTGGAACCAGCTGCCGGAGGAGGTGCGGGCCCTGCGGGACCTAGGGCAGTTCCGCAGGGCCTGTAAAACAGCCCTCTTCCGGCAGGCCTATAACACCTAACTGATAATGAGAACATCTCTAGATGGAACAAAAATGATAGACCGCTGGTTTTATTTTATCTTGTTTTATTAATTATGGTTTTAATTGTACTTGTAAACGTTTTAAATTGAATTATATGAATTATTATGTTGTAAGCCGCCCTGAGACACTTCGGTGAGAAGGGCAGGATATAAGTCCATTAAATAAATAAATAAATAAATAAATAAATAAATAAATAAATAAATAAATAAATAATCACAATAAACAATTAAAAGAAAGAGCTACTACAATAATATATAGAAGCAAGTAAGGCTTTTATCTAGAAGTGCTGACTGTCTCTCAAAAGGCTCCATGATCTTTCAGATTTGAACCTCACAATGTGTCACTTGAAAATGTATGGTGTATAAGCAGGAGGTTGGACTCAACTTTCTTTTACCTAGTGAAAAAAGGGAGAGGGTCTCATCTGGCCACAAAAATTCTACACTGAGGACCATGAGATCTGCATGGACAAAAGCCACATGAGCCAGGAGCAGTAATAAGGAGGGTTTATTTTCAGTGTGTTTATTTTCCATCAGCTCCTCATGGATCTCAGCATTCAAAGACAGCTTTGCCCAAAGATTAAAAGATCGTTTGTGATGTCAACTCAAACTGTAACATCAACATCTACTGAAACAGTAGCATCCAAGGGACTGATGGACTGGGCAGAGGCATTATGCTCTCAGAGCCAAAAAGCTAGACTGTATCTCTTTTAAAATACACCCCAAAAGGCCATTGATGTTTGGCAGGTGCATGAACTCTTACGTTTCATCTTAAATCCTTATTTGCTGGTGCTGCAACATAAAATGTTTGTCTTCTTTCAATTTAGACAGCTGCATCACAAACTCATTTAGGTAAATTTATATCACAGATCTGTCTATTTTGCCATTTACAGTGCATGGAAAACATTGACTTGGATCCTATGGCTTTGTTCCTCTTACCCTTCGGTTCACTGCTGTGGAGGCTTTCCTCCACTGCACTGCTAATTTCTCTGACTCAAGCACTTCCACATGCATAAACATTGGTCTAGTGCAGTGTTTCCCATCCTGTAGATTGGGACCGAGAAGTGAGTCGTGAAGCTTCTGAGAGTGGGTCACAGGCCAGTCCCTAATGGCCACCGCTGTCCATTGCATTGCTCTCTTTCTCTCTTCTTCCTCCTTGCCAACTTTTAACATTCTCGCCTTCTCCACCTTTTGTGACAATAATAAGGAAAAAGTCATCCATCAACTAGTAAAATTATGGTAGTAACAGGAAGAAGGAAGAACAGGATGGAGAGAGGGTGAGAGCTCTTCAGTGGGACATGGGAAAACTAGGAGGAGAGAAAGAGGTATGTTCATACATGGGCTCTGTCTTGGTGCTGCTCCTTCATCAGCCCAGCCTCTTGCTCAGCCTGCTGCAGTATTTCATTGCCACCTACCTGCTGTGGGAGACATACCACACTCAGCCCCCTTGATGTCAACCCTTTTACCACCAGCTGCCATCTTCAAAATCTCCTAATGTGCACACACACACACAGTGTGTCTCCTCAAATTTCACTCTGGTTCAGCTGACAGAGACAACAGAGAGAGGTCCCTGCTCTCAGGTTGTATACTTCAGGAGATGTCATGTCGTGTGAACTCTCTACTTGGAAAAGATGGTTCTTTGTTCAAAAACTTTCTCCCCCATGCAGCACCAGTGCCAGGCTATAAGGCACCCCAAGTGAGGCCCCCCACCCCCAGTCTCCCCTCCCCCTCTGGGCACCCCCATCCCTGCTCCCCACAATCACATGGCCAGCCTCATTTCAGCCACCTTACCTGAGGGGTGCCTGAGAGGTGGGGTAGAGCCCTAGTATGCAATGCCCTAGTATGGCCTGACTGCATGCACTGCAATCTGGACACACACAGAGAGTCTTTGCCTTTGCTTCCCGCTCCCTCCTGGGCAATTTAAAATGTGTGGGAGGGCACAGGGGAAAGGTCCTGCCAGTCAGTTGATTGCTGATCTTTATCTCCGAGTGGGGAGGTCAGTGGCTCTCCCTTCCTTGCTTGCTTGCTCCCCCCTACCCAGAGGGGGGCACCCAATTCAGTGCCCCCCAGGGCTACAACTGTAGGCAACTGCCTAAGGTTGCCTAATGGACATGCCAGCCCTGCCCTGGATGGGTCACTATATCAAGAAAGTTGGGAATCACTGATCTAGTGCATGTGAAAATGCTAGTGGTAGAGGAAGCAAGTCCCACACCAGATGAAAGCAGAGGCTGAAGAGAAGCAAGAAGAGAATCATGTTCAAGTCATTATTTTTAATATCCATGTGTATTAGGAGTCTGACATTTATCATAGTTATTAAAAATTCCCACCTGAACAGCTCTGTCAAGAAATTAAGGTTTCAAGTTGTGAGTCTTGTCAGAAACCATTTTGTGTTTTGTTGAACCCTGGTGTATAAGTCTTGTTTGGGTTTGTATCCACCCTGTGTAAGTGGGACTCCTAGGCTAAGGGCTGACACCTGGAAAAGTGATAACACCTGGAGCTGTCAACCAGCCAGCACTGACAGCTCACTATCTAGCCATCCAAAGTGACAGCTCTAGATCAAAATACTCTAGATCCTGGGGCTAAACCTATTAAAGGTTGATTAGCTGATAGCTAGCCAAGGATAAGAGGAAGCTAGGAGTTAACACAAGTCACACAGAAGACACGCAGGAGACTCTGATCCAGAGGCTTTTGTTCTAGTATACATCCAAAGACTACTCTGTATTTTAGGAGCTTGGCAACCAGCTCTATGCATTGGCAGGAGCAACTTCCAGAAGGGCACTGGGTCAAGGTTCTTCTAGCCTGAAAGTTTGTGCAAGTCTCCTCTGAGTCTTGTATCCACTCCTACAGAACTGTGCAGCTGTAGTACGTTCTCTTTTGGAGCAACCTTGAGCAAGCAAGTAACTGAACCAAGAGTGTTAGCCTATGCTAGTCATGTTGGGTTTGCTGTCTTGTGTGTTATTTGTTGTCTGTACAACTTATTCATGTTCTTTTAGTCTTTTATTTTTTTAAAAAAATAAATTTTAGTTTTACCTTTTAATTGGAGTAATTCCTGGCAATATCACCAAACTAAAAGAACCCAGTTTAGTATAATTTTGTATATATTTCTTGAGGGTTGGCCTAAGGGTAAACTTGGCAACCCCCCAAAACCAGATAAAGGTTTTAATTTATTAGCAGCTGTAGGGCCCCTGGTACAGCTGCAGCTATTGATGTTTTGGCAAGCTCTGTTATACATAATTTGTGGAAAGCCAAAGTGTGGAAGCCTTCCTGAGTCTGACCTCCTCAAGCAGGCTATTTCATAGGGTATGGGCCAGAACAGAGAATGTACATGTACAAGAAGTTGTTGATTTTGCCTATGGCACTTGTAGAAGACTTTTTCAGAGGAGCAAAGTTGTCCTGGCAAGGCACAGGAAGAAAAGTGGTCCTGCAGATATGAGGGTTCAAGACCATGAAGGGCTTTTTGTGTGTTGGCCAGTACCATGATCTGAACCCAGTAACTAATGGGCAGCCAACAAGGTGACTGCAGAATGGGTATAATATGTGTGCATCACCTAGTTCCTGATACAGTATTCTTCAGTAACTGGAGTTTCTGAGCTCGTTTTCATGGGAAACCTATATAGCCTGCATTATAGCAGTCTAGTCAAGATTTATGATAGCATAGATCCAAGTGACTAGATCAGTTGAGTCAAGATAGGGGGCCATCTTCCAGGCTGTGGAAAGCACAATGTCCTTCAAGACTTCAGACTTCCCAATCTGTATTACCTCTGCTTTGTCAGGGTTGAGTTTCAATTTGTTCACTTTCTGCCATTTAAACAGTGGTCACACTGGTGAGGTAGGGACTCAAATCATCTACTGCATTCCCAGAAATTCTGGATAGAGAGATACAGAGCTGGGTGTTGTCAGCATACTGATGCCATCCAATGCCAAAAGTTCAAATGATTTATCCTAAGTGTTTTACATGGAGATTGAATAGCTTGGGGGATAAGATTGCACCATGTTGAACTCCATCAGACAAATCCCATAGTGATGATGACTGGTCTCCAATGTCAATCTTTAAGTTCCATCCATAAGGAAGGATTTAAACCAATCCAAAGCACATCCCCTGATATCTGCTTCTGCCTCCAAATGCTTCAACAAGATAGTATGGTCTAATCAGACCATGAAGGGTAGTCTTCACAGATCCCAGGATGCTCTCAACCCATCACAGTAACTGTGAAACAGTTATTCATAAACAGACTGGGTGATGTGTGAGATATATCTTCTGTTTGGTCCATGTTACAATCAACATCCATGTCAGAGCATATTCATGATAATTTGGTAGCAATAAAATTTGCAAACTTTGCAAATTACCTGTTACAGAGACAGTAAAGGCTCAGATTTAAGAATCTATAGATGCCAAGGTACCTAAAACAATTGGGATGACTGTGAACAGGAGAACACAATGATAGCAAAGAAAGAATGCTTCTTTGCCGTTGTCACTGCTGCTTCATAGGTCTTTCACTAGCTCTGTAACATGCTGTCGCAGTACAGGCTTTGAGCCAGTGTCATTCTAGACATTTCCCATCCCTCTTTATGCCACCCAGCTCCACTGTAAACCACAGGGTCAGATTCTGCCCCAAAGGCAGCAGAGGTTGACAAGGAGTAACCTTGTCAGTAGCCTCTAGGAGATCTTAATTTTCCACAGTGCCACTGCAGCCTCATCAGACCCGACTTGCAGGGAGGGTGGGATAGAAATCTAATAAATGAAATGTGTTTGGAATCTTAAGATCTCACAGAACATTCTGAAACATGATAGGATCCATGAGTCTTCCAGGGCAGACCATTTAAACTAGGCTGCCTCTCCTATGGGTTGTCTGAGCCACATTCATCCTCACTTTGAGTAGCTAGTGGTCAGACTATGGTTCAGGCTAGACCTCTGACCTCCAAACCAGACCATCCCTCAAAAGTCCACTGCAAAAGATTAAATCAAAGTTGTGAGTTTTTTAATGCATTGGGTTGGGCCTATCATAATTTTAAAGAGGCCTTTGACAGCCAAAGAGGATGTCCCTGGCAAGGAAGCTTTAGCATGATGGGTGATCCCCCAGAATAATTGGAAAGTTTCTTCAGTATCACCCTGGATAGCACCTCTTCTGACTCAGACAGGGTGACCACTGGGGAACTAGGTGGCTGGTAAACAAGCAGAATGCCCAATCTATTATTAAACTCCATTTTATTGGATGTATAATCAATACCAGTAATGATATTTTGCTCTGGGATTCTGCAAAAATGAAAGAGTCATGATGAATGAGCCAGTCCTCATTCTCACTTTCAGTGAGGGAATGAGGAAGGACCACATAAAATGGGGAAGTTAATTGGAAACAACACACCACATCATGTTCTTTCAACCATAAGAACATAAGAGAAGCCATGTTAGATCAGGCCAATGGCCCATCCAGTCCAACATTCTGTGTCACACAGCGGCCAAATATATATATATATATATATATATATATATATATATATATATATATATACACACACACACACACACACTGTGGCTAATAGCCACTGATGGACCTCTGAAACCAAGCTTTCATTGGACAAGCCTGGTTAATTTCCTCTTCCTCCAGGGGTCTAGACAGGAATTCAATTTTTCCACTCACTTATCTGGTATTGCACAATATTAAAGAGGAGTTGGGAGGAACAGGGGCCTTAGTATCTGCATCTCTTTGGATGTTATGGGAATTCAATAAGCAGTAAGCAGTTCTGCCTATTGGTGGCCACCCTCATATCTACCACCTCTCCATCTGACTGAAAGAGTACAGTCATCAGCCATCATGGTACGAATTGCTATTGGAACCAGTAAGACACACACATTTGGCATGCTGCCTTCTACAGAGAAGCTATAAGAGAGTCCTGGACCAACTTCTAGATATATTAAAGATATAGTGTCTAACAGGTATTGTTTAGTCCACTGTCAATGCAGTTCCCAGAAATAAAGCTTTTGTCTTCCTCCCTTTTGGGTGCCAGTGAAGCTTCATTCCATTTCTATGTGAAATTACTATGCCCCAGGCTAGGAGCCACTGGCACTCTTGCCCTTTGGCACATGTCAAGAGTCTTGCTCCTTTGGTGTAGAAGCCTTTCCTTTGAAGCTAGTACACCAGTTCTCACCTTGCAAACAAAAAAAAAGACATAGGAAAGCAGCTCCAATAGCACAGCGCAGCTCAAAAAAAGAGTAACAACAATTTAGCCTTGGAGCACACTCCAGTCAGCCTTTTCATTTTCCACCATCACCCCTATCATGCACATAGTCTATAAGTAGGAGTTTATGTTGCCTGATCCCCATTCTCCATCAGTGGCCCTTCCACCAGCAGAGAACTGCACACTGGTGTAAGCCCAAGAGTGCATGTAATGAACTGACTGAATGGGCTCCTTCGACAAGGTGGGGAAGTATCACATTCATTAAACTAATGATATTTCCCATCTATGTTTGTGTAATTGAACTAGTCCAAAACAGCTGTATAAAATTTTCATATCTCTCTCTGTGTCATTTTTGTGTTTTGTATGTGTCTGCACCTGGAAGTCATGGTGACCTCTAGTGACTGACCCCTGCTGGGAGCCTGGAGGATATTTAGAGAGGTGGCTGATTAAAGCCTACCCGTGTGCCCCCAACTGCTGGTATTTCAAGGAGGTCTCTCTCCTTGGGTATAGTAGGACTTGAACTGGGTTATTTGAGGTGAATTTGGTTAGTTGAGGTGTGTATATCTGTAGGGACACTGGGATGGGATGAGGCAAGATTGCCGATCAATCGTTCATTCTATGCCTCACATTTTATGTATATATTACCATCTAAAGTGGGGCCCCATAAAACCATTGTCATATATCTTGCTCTCTGCTAAGTTTGAAGGCTTGTTTTAGGGTTGCTAGTCTTCAGGTGAGACCTGGCAGCCCCCTGGAATTACAGCTGATCTCCAGACAACAAAGATCACTTCCTCTGGAGAAAATGGCTGATATGGAGGGTGGACTCTATGGTATCGTACCCGACTGAGGTCTCTCTCCTCCCAAAAACCTGGCATCCCCAATCGCCAGGAATTTCCCAACTCTGGGTTGGCAAATCTGCCTTTGACATAAATAGTTCTTCCATGAGATAAAGGGCTACTTAACTTGGAGGAAGGCTCCTTCAGGCTCCAGATTTTGCTGAACAGAGTGGTAGGGCATGTGTCTTTAAGTCTGGAATCTAACATTACTTACTGCATCAATTCTGTGCAGGTCTAGTAATACAAATTGGTCTTCAGTGTACCTAATTCTGAGCTGAATGCCTATGAGCCTGTTCTAAATAAGAACACTGATTTCAGACAACCAAGGCTTCATCTAGCCCAGGGTTCTGTCTTGAACAATGACCACTGAGATGCCTCTGGCTTAGATAGTTATCAAATCATAGAATCATAGAACTGGAAGGGGCCATAAAGACCATCTAGACCAAGCCCCTGGTGCCTGCTCCATGAAGGTTCAGTCTAGAGCCTAAAGTTAGTCAAGGAATCTTCCAGTTATGAAGAAGAAGAAGAGCTGGTTTATACCCTGCCCTTCACTATCCAAAGAAGTCTCCAAGTGGCTTACAATCACCTTCCCTTCCTCTCCCCACAACAAACATCCTGTGAGGTAGGTAGGGCTGAGAGAGCTCTGAGAGAGCTATTACTGACCCAAGGTCATCCAGCTGGCTTCTTGTGGATAAGTGGGGAATCAAATTTGGTTCTCCAGATAAGAGTCTGCTGCTCTTAACCTCTACACCATATTGGCTATCAGACTCTATATATTGTATATACTCAGACTGTAGCAATTTTAGTATGGTTAACGTAGTGAAGAAACAACTGGGAACCTGTGAAGTCCCATTATTCCCCTGCAGGGGAAGTCCCATTATTTTTTCTGTCCCCTTCGCTGGGCTGCCCACCTATTCCCCCAGCCAGGGTTGGCCCTAGGCTGTCTGGCACCCTAGGCAAGACTAGTTTCTGATACCCACCTTGCATTGATAACATCACTGAGTCATGTGGGAGGCACCTAATTTGATGCCCCCAGAAGGCCCTAAACAATCACCTAGTTTGCCTAGTGGCAGGGCCAGCCCTGCCCCCAGCTGCTTAGGGCTGCCAAACTCCTGCTGAGGGCGGGGGATCCCGCATCCTGGAGGGCCCCAACTCACCGGCAGGGAGCAGACCACCAGGGGGATCCCCGCCCCCCAAAAGCATGTGCCATCCCTGGCATGATGATGTCACCTAGAAGTGACATCATTGCGCCGGGGATATTGTGCCAGGAAGCTCTAGGACTTGCACTAAACAACCTATGGTACACTTCTGGGTGACATCATTGTTCAGAGGAACAAGTCCCCCACTACAGCTGCGGAGGGACTTGGCAACCCTACAGCTGCTGCCTGCCTGGGAAGTGCAGCTGCAGCAGCATCTCCAGCTCTCATATTCTTTCCCCACCAGCCCCACAGTGCCCAAATGTGACTCACTGAGGGAAGTTCCACTCAGAAGCCAGCACTCTCTTTTGTGGCAGCACCACCATTGCCTCCACCTTCCTGGCTGATGTGGCTGTGTGTATGTGTGTAAAATCCTTCTCCCCTTCCTCCACCCATTGGTCTCGCTCCAGCAGCAGTGGAGAGGCATTGGCTACTGCTCCTCCTCCCCTGCCTACCTGCAATGCTACAGCAGAGGGGGCAGCAGTGACTTTTGCTTCCCTTGCCCGTCTGCCCTCCTGGCGCATGTGTTTGAGGGGTGAGAGTGGCAGCTGCAGAAACTCTTGTTCCTCTCCACCACTTGCTGCCTGACAAAGCAGAGTCAGTGGTGGGGGGCTGTCCTTGGTAGCAGTGCCTGACTCTGTGCTAGCACTCCAGCTGCATCTAGGTGTGCTGACTCACCTGGCTCCTCCTCTCCCTTCCCTCCCTGCACAAGTGCTGACAATGTTTCTCTCTTTGGAAGGATTGTCATCCAGTTTTTCCCTTTGTTTTCACATTTGTCTACAAACCCGTGGAAACCCCCAGTTTTGTAGAAAACCTGCTTGCTTGTACCAGGCTCCTGTTTGAATTGATGGAGGCAGAGAATCCTATATCTAATGGAGACCAACTTCAGAATTAGATATAGGATTGAAATGACGTGTCATTTATTATTGTTATTGTAAGCACATGCTCATAATTTTTTCACACAGCTTTAAAAGCTCATGAAGTTGTATTTAAGTCATATTTTTATTATTATTTAGCCTCCAGTAACATGATTGCTTTCATTTAAGAAAATGGTATTCATTCCAATTAAGATGTTTCCAGACAATTAAATTGCTTCCTGATTTCCATAATTGTCTAATTTCTGAGATTTGTCTCTTTCCTGATTAGGCAGGTAGGGAAATCCTATTTCTTTCAATATGCACAGAATCCAGACATTCCAAGCTAACCATCCTTCTCTGAACTCAAGGGCCTTGTCCTGTGAAGCTTCCGCACAATTGCCAGGATGCCGCTGAAAACAAAAGGCTCACATTTGTGACAATCTACAGCTGTCACAGCCAGTAAGGAATAAGGATTCTTGTGAGTTTCTGCTTTACACTGTAGGATCATGGGCCACCTGAATTTATGTTAGGAAATGGCACCTTAAGTTATAAATGTTAAGCTCTATCATGCTACTGAGTGATATGGGAGAATGAAATCTAGCAGTAGCTGGTGTCGATACATAATTGACCCAGATCTGTTAGAAACAGGATATAGATATCAATTAATGATGTGCACGAATAACTAAAGAAATCATCTTGAACTCAATGGTTCCCCATACTTGTGATGCTCCTTTTTTGTCCCAAGTAAGTGCATCATGCTGTTAAATTGCTGATATGTTCACAATTGAAAACAATATGTGGCTTGAATTTATATGCTTCTTTGTCATCCAGCACTTATAAAGCATATTCAGATGTGTGATGCATGATGGATATAGAGACTCTCACAGTTGTTTAGACAATCTTTCCCTTCAGTTCCCAAGAGCATATGTGCAAAATATTGATAGTCTAATTCAGGGGTAGCCAGCTCGAGGTTGACTCAGCCTTCCATCCTTCCGAGGTTGGTAAAATTAGTACCCAGCTTGCTGGGGGGGAAGTGTAGATGACTGGGGAAGGCAATTGCAAACCACCCCGTAAAAAGTCTGCCATGAAAACATTGTGAAAGCAACATTACCCCAGAGTCAGAAACAACTGGTGCTTGTACAGGGGACCTTTCCTTTATAAGAGCCCCATGGCGCAGAGGGGTAAAGCTGCAGTACTGCAGTCTGAGCCCTCTGCTCATGACCTGAGTTCGATTCCAGCGAAAGCTGGTTCATGTAGCTTGCTCAAGGTTGACTCAGCCTTCCATCTTTCCAAGATTGGTAAAATGTGTACCCAGCTTGCTGTGGGGGGAAAGTGTAGATGACTGAGGAAGGCAATGGCAAACCACCCTGTTAAAAGTCTGCCGTGAAAACGTTGTGAAAGCAACGTCACCCCAGAGTCGAAAACGACTGGTGCTTGCACAGGGGACTACCTTTACCTTTTTTAAATTCAGGGGTAGCCAAGCTGTGGCTTGGGTGCCACATGTGGCTCTTTCACACATATTGTGTGGCTCTCAAAGCCCCCACCACCCTGTTGGCCAGCTTGGAGCAGGTGTTTATCTCTTTAAATCACTTCTCCAAGCCAAGCCAGCTGGCAGTTTGGAGAATACATTTAAAGTTGTTCTATTTCCACTCTCCCTATCTGTTTGGCTTCCTTCCTTCCATCTTGTGGCTCTCAAACATCTGATGTTTATGTCTTGTGGCTCTCAAACATCTGACACTTATTCTATGTGACTCTTACATTAAGCAAGTTTGGCCACCCCTGGTCTAATTTAAAGCACTCATCTAATTGAGATTGTTGTTATGTTCAGCTGGTCTAAATGGATCAGAACATTTCTACAAACAGGACAATGTTTCCATGAGATAAACAATCCCCATTTTCACTGGTAGCATTGTAATTTTGGAATACCACACCATTCTTCATTGATACTTGACCATATAGCAACATTTGTGCCACCATTTGCCCAGTTTTTAATTATCCCATTTGGCCATGTTCATAACATGTCAGTTCAGCTGTGATAAAGTAGATGACTGCTGTTCAGAAGATGAGCAAATGGACAAGGTGTGTGGGAAATCCTTGTAATCATACAATGATTGTGTCTTAGAAGGACTGAAAACAATTCAGAATGCTGCCTTGATCTGTCTTCTACCATGCTGTGACAACAGCTGTAATCATGCAGAGAACATTTGCAGTACATTGAAATATAATGTGCTAACAAGAACATACTCACCATTCGTCCATCTTATATCAGGATCTCTTCTGAGTTAACACTGGGGGGGGGGGGCAGCTCAATGACCACTCACTCTGATGTAACCCCGTTGACTTTCACAGGCCTAAACTAGCATAAGTGGTCATTGAATTATATCCTTTGACTCTCTTGATGAACCCAGCTTTGATCAGACAAAGGAAGCAGCTTATTGATAGAGCAAAGTATTTCTCTCCTGCATTGCTGAGCAAACATTCCTCAGGAAACCCAGTAACCATAATCAGCTATCAAACACATGTATTGTATGAATGTTGTGTATTGAATCCATTGTTCCCTTTGATCTGCATTCTTGATATCTGTGCTTACCAGATGCTCAGAACTTCAAAAAGTTTCTTGATCCTTCTGTCTGAATTTTATAGGCCAAATGTTTGAAGTGGCCTTTTAAACAATCTCTAAATTTGAGGCCCACAAAGATTTTAAAATGAAATACAGTGCAACAATGCCGTAAGGTGGAAATAGTCAGCAGATTGTACATAACCCCAAATTTCATCAGGGCATTCACAAAAAAAGTGTAAACCACAGTAAATTATCCTTAAATTTATTTACCCTTCTGTGAAATAGCTGCAGCACTTCACAAGTTTGTCCTCTCATCACAAATACATTTGAATTCCAGTTGGGCACTATATGGGTGTATATCAAAGGCTTCTTTTAACTTACTAAATGTGTACATATTTTCAGCTTAGCCTGACATAAAACATGGCTGATTATAATCACAGGTGTGGGGTGCTGACAAAAAAGAAATCAAAGACGTACAGGCTCAAATACAGGGTCTGTTGTTGTTTTTTTAAAGTCTATCAGTTCAAAACAGAAATGGAAAACATGTGGCCCTTTAACTGGCAAAAGTAGCCATCTAGTGCACCCCAAAATCCTCTGCAATGAAGCCAGTATTGTTAATAAATATTTCCTGGTGTCTGCCTGTAGCATTTTAAACAGTAGAGCACAGAGATTTTTTGGGGGGGATTAGCTCCTTTTACCCAGGGGATCTGGTTATGTTCATAAAGAAACACCCCTCTTTTACCCATTAATGTGTGGATTCATGCATGTTGGATCTTCCATGACTGCTTTTCAAAACAATAAAGGCATCCAAGAGTGCTCAGTAGTCCTCTTTTCACAGAGACAGTCTGATCATTCATCATTACTATTCTCTCTCATCTGTTCTAAATACATACAAGCATATACTTGCATGCTTTTTGTTGACTATGACATAAAGAAACATAAAGCACCTGTCCATCTTCCCTCCAGTTAACAGGACAGGTGAATTTCCCATCACTTGGGAACAAGGCCTGGATCTCTGCCTTCCCCTCTCCAGTCTATGAGATTTCGCAAGCAAAATTTTTGCCTTCTTGGTAAGGCAAAATGGTTGACTGCTCCACAGAAGGGTTGAAAGTCTTACCTTCTGCATCTGCCTCCTCCTCAGTTTGCAGAGGAGCCATAGCCAGAATACGCCCTGTCTGCCACCATGCACACGCAAAGACTGTAGCCTTCTTTGACAGGTGCAACCTCAGATGATGACGTATTTCACATTGACAAAGGACCCATGTTTTTATGGACAAATGAATGCTAAATCATTGAGAGGGTGCAGTGATTGGAAGGAAGAGGAAATATTGGACATGAAAATGTCCATCAAGTTAATGCTGTTTGGAGAGAAAATCACTTAAGTATTCTAGTTGGACAGCATTCGAATAATACACCTGCATGCTGGATTGCTCTCTTCCTTTGATGGCCCTTTCACTCCATGCTTCTCAGGAACATAATACAGAAATGTGCCAGAATAACTGGAAGGTTTTTTGATCATCCCCAGATGTTGCAGTAAATTCCATTTTTATTATGAGTATTTATGATATTTATAAATGAACATGGTTTGGATCATATCTTGATAAATGAAGTTCTGATTGCATATCCCTAGCGGCAGGATCTGGAAAGCTCTTCTGGGGTATGTGAAATAAAAAACCTATAAATGGATCACTTGCTTTTAAAAAAAATTAAATGGGATGTATTAAATATATGAAGAAATAATTAATGTTAACAATAGTAACTTATGATAATAAAGGTTAGGTTTTGGTAGCAAGCATAGTATGTAGAAATTGCTGAATATTAGGTATCTTAAATGCTTATGTTTCATACTTCGATGCTATTTGTCCTTATCATGAACAAACAACAGATAAATGTGATCATTATAATTTACTCCTTTTTTTTCTATACCCCCATCTCAATTTATAATAACAATAAAATTTTTATAAAGGATCATAATTTTTTTTAAAAATAAAAGCTTTCAGAGTTAAACCAAAATTTAAATGGCAGCAGTGGAGCCCTCAGATTCACTTGGAGCTATTCCTGCTTTTAAAACAGCAGGAGGTTAATTCATGGATGTCCTGTTGTTATTTCTAGTTTGGCCCTCTTGCTGTTGGATCCACCTAACCCATTACTCCATTCTAACAAGCAGCAGCTCCCCAGGATCTCAGTCTGGTAACTGAGGTCCTTTTGAACAAAGAAAATATTACCTTCTTTAAACAAAGAACATTTGTACAAAAAAATTCTGCTCTTTTTGAACAAAGAAAATTTGAAAATGAACTTGAACAAAGAACAAAGAAAATGTCTACCTTCTTCCATCTTCAGCAGGTTCAGCAACTAGTTCCCTACCTTTCTTCCCACAACCTGGCTACAGTGATCCATGCGATGGACATTTCCAAATTCCATTTTAAAGCCTTGCCTCTATTTGTCTCATGCCCTGTCCTTAAATTTAAACTCCACATCCCTATATTGGTGGATGTGTGTGAAGTGCTGCCAAATTTCTGCTAAAGTATGGCATCCCATAGGGCTCTGAAGACAACAACCATACAGAAGTGGTTTGTCTTTGTCTTCCTCTGCATAGCAACCCTGGAATTCCTTGGTGGTTTCCCATCCAAGTACTAACCAGGGCCAGATCTGCTTAGTTTCTGAGATCTGTTGGGATCAGGCTAGTGTGAGCCATCTGGCTCAGGGTATCCCTATATTTGGAAACACAAATGTAGTCATGTGTGTGTGTGTGTGCAGCTGAATATGATGACCCCCATAGGGCAGAAGCTAACAGAGGAGGTTTGCCATTGTCTTCCTCTGCATAGCAGCCTTGAAATTCCTTGGTAGTCTTCCATCCAAACTAGATCAGGCTAGGTTGGGACATCCAGGTACTGGCAAATATAGTCTACGTTGTTGTTGTTGTTTTTTTAAAAAAACATTACTTCTGTTTGGATATATACCTGCCTTCTTACCTCCCTTCCATCCCTAGCTCTTTGCCATGCTCTCTGATCTCCTTTATTGCTTTTATATCAAGAACTATAGTTGTGTACAGAAAGGTTTGACCTCTTACTAGACTCAGGCTGCTGCTATTATATCATAAATGAGTATATAACAAAAAAAACCCTGTTCAAATAATCTTAACAAAGTATCTGTTCTCTCTCTCTCTTTGCACTGAGTATCATAAATCATCCCACCTCTCAAAGCAACAAGGCTCAATCAGCATGTGGTTAACCTACAGAAGCTTCCCTCCTGCTGTTGTTATCCCTGACAATGAAGACAATATTTAAATGCTTTGCAAGATGGACAATTCCTCCGTTGATGGCAGGTAACTCACTCCAGCTGCAGGTGCACGATTTTCTGAGAAATGACAGCAGGCTCATGCATGCTTTAAGAAGGGCTCCTGAAATCAGACTGCCTTTCACTGGATAAATGACCATTTGAAAAAGAAGCTTTGAAAACTACAATGGAAAGATATCATTTAATCACGGGCAAAAAGAAGCACCAATTTGGTGTGATGTCTTCAAAAGACTGGTGAGCATAGTGAAGGGGAAACGCAAAGAGATTGCCTTAAGAGGAGCTAATGGCCTTCTGTCTTCGCTAAGCATAGATGGATGAAGGAACAAGGAAAGGGCTCACTAGAACCACTCAGTCATTCTTTTTTGTAGCTTCTTGATTATGTAGTCAGACCTGGAAAATAACAGATTTTTTTTTCTTTTAGAAGACTTTATGCTGATCTACAATGATCACATCAAAACTGAGTATACCTTCTAGAATCACACCCCTGTGCAAGGTGGTAGAAGACATATTGGTTTGCCTAAGCTGCAGGTGAAGAGCATATGACAGCAAAAGCAAAAGCCACCTTCAGACAGAGGCTAGGCACTGGTATGAGGCCAGCACTGGTATGTTTGCTTCTGTTTCTCCCTAAAGCCTGCTCAGTCCATGCCCTGTAAATAGTTTCACCATAACATCATGTTAATCTTAAATATAAAAAAGGGATTAAATTAAAGGCTTCTTTCAGCCTCCCACAATGCAAAGCCATTATTTGCAGAAAGAACCCTTCTGTGGATATTAGCAATGAGCAAACAGTAGAATTAAAAACATTATACTGAAATTTATGGAATGTCCATGGAGTTCATGTCACTTACAAGATTAAAAACTTCAGTATCATGAAAGCAATGTTAAAATTAAGGTAATCCAAGAACACTTGAAAACAGAAGGAAGGCTGATTAAGCTCTTAATAATGAAGGTCCTAAGGCAGGGGTGTCAAACATGCGGCCCAGGGTCTGAATTAGGCCCCTAGAGGGCTTCTATCAGGCCCCCAAGCAACTGACTGTCGTCTGCTTCCTTCTTCCTCTCTCTTGCTTCCTTCTGCATCTCAACTAGCTTGCAAGGCTTGCTCAATCATACAGGAGCTACAAAGCAAAACCTCAATTTTCTCCATTGGTTGAGGCTCCTCTGCCTCCTGGTCCCCTGGGGAGGGATGGAAAGAGCCAGAGCTTCCTTTGCCCAGTTCCCTGGATCCCATGGGAGAAATGCAAAGAAGGCACCTTTAAGAACAACAAGTGCTAATGTTTTCAGCATGTTTTATTTTAAGGGTTTTTTGAACAAAAAATATTTAGTCCTGTTTGTCTGTGTCCTTTAAAAAGTTTATATCTCTGCTACCTAAACTTAAGGTACCTGGCCCGACACAGCTCAGCCCGTCAAGGTTTCATTTATGTCTGGTCTGGCCCTCATAACAAATGAGTTAGACACCCCTGTCCTAAGGCATTAAGAGTCATTTTCCAAAGTGAATTCCAAAGTGGCAGCCATGTTAGTCTGTAGCGGCAAAACCAAACAGGAGTTTTGTCATGCCTTAAGGAGTTTCTATGCCACAAGCCACTATCAAAATCATTAAATTCTGCATCTGATTAAATGAAAGTGCAATATTCAATAACAGCACAATCTAAAAAACATGCCTGGAAGTAAGCCCCATGGAGTGGGCTTCAGAAGGATTCTGACTAGACCTGCTTAGTATCATTCTTCAGGAAGCACAAAACTCTCACTTGTTTTCCAAATGCAATTTTGAAATGATGAAAGGATATATCTGGATTGGCCATTACTTGAAAACAAGCACATTATTAAAATAGGTCTTAAAATATGATAGACCTAAAATCCTAAAGAAATTAAAACAAAACTGATTTCAGTGTTCAACAGGGATTAGAACAAACATAACCTGGCAAACATGGAGGAATCATAGCCCTTGAAAAAATGCAATGGACAAAACTAAGGAAGAGGTCTGAAACATATGAAAGATAGACAGAAAGGCAGAAATTGGGAGGGTTGGAGGGAGGAAAACACCAAAAGACCTGAAGTGCACAGATATGTTGTGTAACAGTGTTAGGGAAGGTTGTGAAGAGCACCTTAGAACAAGCAACAGCAGCAGCCTGATTTAGGGGAATCTCCTGGGGCAAAGAAAAAATCAGCAGCACAGGTTTGGTCCAGAAAAAAAAAAATCAAACAATTATTAGATTAGACAGAAAACAAAATAAGGGACAGGAAGAAAGTTGATTCATTTGAAATGTGGTATTGGAGAAGAATTTTACAAATACCACGGACCATCAAGAGTGGGTTCTAGACCAAATCAAGCCTAAATTCTCTCTAGAAGCTAAGATAACCAAACTGAGGCTATTGTACTTTGGTCATATCATGAGAAGGGAAGACTCACTGGAAAAGACAATAGCACTATGAAAAAAATAAGGCAGCAGGAAAAAAGGAAGTCCCAACATGAGATAGATTGACTCCGTTAAAGAAGCCATGGCCCCAGGGCCAGTTCTAGACTGTCTGGCAACCTAGGCAAGACTAACTTCTGGTCCCCCCCTTTGCACTGATAATGTCACTGAGTCACACAGGGGTGTCCAATTTGGCATCCCCAGAAGGCCAGCACCCTAGGCAATTGCCTAATTTACCTAGTAGCAGGACCAGCCCTGCATGACCCCTAGTTTGTGAGACCTGAGCAAGACTGTTAACAAGAGAACATTTGGGAGGTCATTAATTCATAGGTTCACCATAAGTCAGAAGTTTCTTGATGGCACTTAACACGCACACAGCAAATAAGGGAAAGAGCAAAAGTATTTCATTGGCTGATCTCCATAAATGCAAGTGCAATGACCCACGCAAGAAATCAAGACCTCCCTGGAGGTCGGTGGGTTGGGGGGGGCATGTAGGAGATAATTGAAAAGGCCTCACATGTGGAAAACTGTACAGTAAATGCAAGCTTGGATTATATTGGTAATAACATTTTTCAGCATCATTTGTTTGCAGTACCTGGTCTCAGTTTTGGAATATTTAAGAATAAAGAAGTGAGTGCCTCTGAGCAAGTTCAGATTACATTGTTTGCTCCACTAAGTAAACAAACCAGCCTTTCTATATTTAAAATTAAATACAGGTTGCTTTCCTGTAACTAATGACCTTCAAGTGGTTATCTGTGCAGTTGCACATCCAGGCCTGAGGAGAGAGTGAGCCAAAACAGCTGGAGATAGCTGTTTGGTGAAGCTAGGGATAGCTAGTTTGGTGTAGTGGTCAAGTGTGCCAACTCTTATCTGAGAGAACTGAGTTTGATTCCCCACTTCTCCACTTGCAGCTGCTGGAATGGCCTAGGGTCAGCCATAGCTATCACAGTTGTTCTTGAAAGGGCAGCTGCTATGAGAGGCCTCTCAGCCCCACCCACCTCACAGTGATTGTAAACCACTCTGAGTCTCTGATTCAGAGAAAAGGGCAGGGTATAAATCTGCAGTCTTCTTCTTAAAGATTCTGATGTCAGGTTTCATGCAGGTGCAGTACCCAGATATGGAATTGCACAGAAATCATAAAGATCAATAACTTCCAAGATAAGTGTGGGTCATCCAGACAGGTTTCAGTATTGACACTTTCCAATTAAGTAACAAAGCTGTACTCCAAGCAGCCTTTCCAAATGGTAAAGAAAAAACAGCTGCTGTTCTTCAAATGTGTAGGTAATGGGACTTCAGGTTCCATATATATTATACACACAAAAGGCTATATCCTACCACTCCATTAAGTATGGAATCTTTCTGCACCCAAGGAGGCTTCACCCAATTTAAGAGTCTCTTCTGCCAGATAGGATACTGTGTCTCAGACTTTGGGTTCTAACTTTGCATTCTAAACCACTGCCTACCACCTATAAGTGCTCACTGCAGCCCATTCCATTGTCTGATGAAGTATGCATTCATACAAAAGCTTACATTCTGAATAAAACTTTTTTGGTTTTAAAAGGACTACTGGACTCCTACTTTGTTCTTCAGACTCCTGACTGTTATTGTTATTTGTTGAATAAACAGCAGCCCTGACAATGTGTTTAGTTTTCAGATTTGCAAAACAAGTATGAGTTTTGCTTTCTCAGTGGTGTACTCAATGGCCCGTCCTTAGAATAGACAACTGTGAATAGATGGACTGATGCCCAGAAAAATCTCTGATCATCGTTCATAGTTTTAATGCATGTAGGAAATTTCTGCTCAGAGAAGCACTCACCTTAAATCATCAGAAGTGATTGATTGAAAGGTTTTGGTAGGGTCATGTGTGTTTCTTGTAACTGGGCCTACACCCAGAATACTCCTGAATCTCAGATGTGAGTTGTGTGAGACTATGCAATCTTTCTGAAAGTACTTTGGGGATAATTCCAGAAATTGTCTTTTAATATTTAGATGATAGGGGATAAGTAATGGTATGTATGTATTTCTGTTTCTGATTTCATTTATGTATATAAGTATATTTTGTTATCATACTGATTATTTCTTATTGAATAATTTCAAGAATGATTAGATTGTTTTTTTTTAAAAAATCTTAAAAGATAGCCACGATTGACCCTTGACTGTGACAAAAGGTTTTGATACCTGGACTATATCAGACAATGGAATGGGCTGCAGTGAGCACTTATAGGTGGTAGGCAGTGGTTTAGAATGCAAAGTTAGAATCCAAAGTCTGAGACACAGTATTCTATCTGGCAGAAGAGACTCTTAAATTGGGTGAAGCCTCCTTGGGTGCAGAAAGATTCCATACTTAATGGAGTGGTAGGATATAGCCTTTTGTGTGTATAGTATATATGGAACCTGAAGTCCCATTACCTACACATTTGAAGAACAGCAGCTGTTTTTTCTTTACCATTTGGGAAAGGCTGCTTGGAGTACAGCTTCTCATCAGTCAGAGGGCTGTTAATCTATAGATACTGACTATTGAAGAGAATGGTCTTTTCAGTGTAGTCCTATGATTTAGTGGTTAATGCATTGCTTTGGAAGAGGCAAGGAGACATTTCATCTCCTGTGTGTCTGTTTTAAAAGGAATGTTAACAATTGTTTACTGAAGGAGCCATTGGTTCAATACCAATTATTTGCTGAAATATATTATATATAAATTATGTGCTTAAAGAAGTAAATAAGATCTTACTGATCAATGCTTAAATAATCTTTGTTACTCTACCAGATCATATTTGCCCCAAACTGTTTCTCCCTGTAGTTTAAAAGGGTTTTTATTGCCATAATTAGTGATATGAAGTTGTGATTAAAAATAACTAATAGATTCTGTTCAGTGGTATAGTAATAAATAAAACAGCATTTCTACTCTACCATGTAATTACTCTGAAAAATCTGTGAAATTGCTTCATGCTATCTGCTCCAGCTATTCAGATCTTAAATAGAGATCTTTTCCAGATCGCTACTTCTTCTAGCTGGAGACTGAACTTCCTGCATGCGAAGTCTGTCTTCTACAGCTGAGTAATGATAACCGAGTCCAATCATTTATGTCTTTACTTTGTTTACTTTATCCTTTAATAATAAAGAAATAACTCTCTCTCTCCCCCCTCTCTCTCTTCGCCAGTCTCTATTCAATAAGCATTTTGAAAACCACATATTCCTTGCCTACTTAAAAAAAATATTCTCCCAGCACTCACTAAGGGTTTTTCCTGCCAGCTCTCTGTGGAACCTTTAATCTATGTGGCCCTGTTGTTAACCTTTCTTAAGAAAGTTGTTGGTTTATTTTTTTTAATTACCAGGACAACAATAAATCTTTTAAAAAAGAAAAAAGGGTTTATTTTGACAAAACAAAGAAAATATATAAGAAAATAAGCATTAAAATTAGTTACCAGAATTCCAAAGACATGTCTAATCCATTTTGAGTCAAATGTTCCCTTACAAACAGAAGGTAGCACATGTATCCCTGGTGTACCATCTGCACACACAGGAAGCTTAAAAGTTGGCATAAAAATGCAGATATACCTGGGATGACAGTAATGAGATGTATTGTAATATAGCACAGTCATTCAGTAATAATGTTAGCGACTAATGGGTGATCTGAGAAAGTCAGCAATTCCTTGCTTCAAATCTCATTTCAACCATGAGTTCACTAGGTGTCTTTAAAAAGCCACCGAGTCTCAGCCTCAGCCTCCAACTTTAATACAGAGATTGTGATATTGATTTATTCTAAAAGGATGGCGCAGACATTGTTGAGATAACCTATGTAAAGCATCTTGAAGATCCTAAAGTGTTATTTAAATACTAAACATTACTCAGAGTATTTCCAAACATGTGATGACCTGCCACACTTGATCTACTTGATCAAATCTTGATTTCAGGCTAGAGTTAAAAAAATATGCAAGGCATGATATCTGGCAGAGTTGAACCCCAGCATCTACCAGTTTAGAAATTAAGCACTGCATTTATTCAGAAGTCAGGGACACTCTACAGCATAGTCCAGAGACAAAGGGTGCTATCACACTATCTCCCAACATAGCCATGCCTCCCATCTGAATCTAATGTGCACAATCACACTTTCATATCTGCCACCTGAGCCATGCCCGTATCTACCTCACCTTAGGACGGGCTGGGACTGGATTAAATAGCTACCAGGAACTTCCTGGTAGTAAATCTCTAAACCATATCTAAGGTGTATTTCCCAGCTGCCTGAATGGCCAGGAAGGTGATGCACCCCCCCACACATGTGCTCCTGAATGCTCCTTGTGTGTGCATGTGGCCAGTGCCTCTCCTGGCAGCAGGGCAGGTGCCCTGTGAATGCCCCCACATGCATCAAAGAACACCAGTCTTTTCAAAGCTGGGATAAGGATGTGCCAGATTCCTTGTGTGATAGCACCCAAAGTAAATTCTGACCCATCATGATCACATTGGCAGACACTTCTTCAGATTGTTCACAAGCATTTTCATAAATTGATTACCCAACATCCACTGACAGCTGCTGTTTTTGAATGAGCCATCTATGGAGAGAACTCTAAGCATCTCAAACATAATGTCTTCAGGAGGAATCTATTCAACTCCCAGTATTCACCTGAACATCAAAGGTAAAGAAATCAAAGAATCAAGTGTATGTTTGCGCCAGCCCCTCCTGACAGTGATTCATCTTTGTGTAGCTCTTTTTTTAAACCCACTGTTGTTGCACTGGTTCTGATGTTGTACACTACCCACAGAGATATTCTGCCTGGAGGCATTTAGAGAATCTGTACAAACATTGCATTATATCCTAATGACAAACCACTTCCAGGCAATGACTCGCTTCCCACCAGAGAGGGCCACTGAACATGACAGCAGAGTGGCAGACTCAATAGCCTTCCTGAGACTCTCCAGTCCATCAAAAACCCATGTAACTCCATACCAAGAGGAGTTCTCAGCAGGTAGAAGTTCACATAACCCTGCATCAGCATAGCTCCAACTCCCAAGAGGGGTGAAAGGTCCTTAGAATCAGTCACAACAATAGTTCCGCTCACATTACTTTGGATTTCTGATGTTACTGGAACAGTGTTGGCCAATTAGAACATGCTGCAGTGATGCCTATACTGCTAAAGTTATATTGAGATAAGCCTGTACTGTTTACTGACTTTTCATGTGAATTCTCCAGTTCACATTGATAGTGTCTAGAGACCACTAGTATGGAAACTCTTATAAGACAGTCATTTTGACACTTTCTAATGTTTGCCTTAGTGACATGGAAGCCATTGCAACAGATGTCCCTCTACAACAGGGATGGGGAACTTGGTGTGGCCCTCAGGGATTGCTGGACTGAACCAAGCCATGTGGCAGCCTCCCTGGGGCCTGGCTGGCCAGCGAGGACCGTGGGGCCCAGCCGCGCTGTGCAGCAGCCTCCCCAGAGCCAAGCAGGGATCACAGAGCCCAAATGTACTGTGCAGCAGTCTCCCTGGGGCCTGGCTGGCCGGCCAGAATTGCTGCGTGGCCTGGAAAAGTCACTGTCACAGTTCAGTTTGCACTTGATTATCCCAGATGGTGTGGCCTAATATGCTAATGAGTGTGTGACCTAATATGCTAATATTTGGGGATGTGGCCCAATATTCTACAGAGTTCTTGCTGGGCTTGTTCTACAAAAAAGCCCTGGACCTATGCATTTGCCTAGGGAGGTAGACCATGTGTGTGTGTGTGTGCGCGTTCCAGATTAGGCTCTCCCCACATGGCTTCAAATAGAAAAACAATTATTTGCATTAATTTTGATGGCCTGAATCATTCTCCCTCAGCGGAGCACTGTTTTTTAAGTTGATGGTTTTTATGGCCCACGAATGATGTTATAAATATCCATATGGCCCTTGGCAGAAAAAAGGTTCCCCACCCCTGGTCTACAACAACTCCAGTACCATAAGTCTGGGCAAATGGGTGAGGCCAAACCCTCAACCTTAGCCACTCACCTCCTAGTATCTCCCTCTAGGCTTCTTCCCCTGACTGAAAAGAATATATGGCACTGTAGAGTCTATCCATGTGATCTGGAGCTTCCCTTTAAGAATAGTGATGCAAGTAGGAGACAAGCTTCAGCTTTCATAAGGATGTTTCCCCCACTGAATTTATAGTAAGTTGAGAGGGCAGCCTGAGATAGATAAAATGGTGCTGGGGAAAGTGCTATTCCTGATTTGAGTGGGACTCCCTCACGCACACACATATTACTATTTACACTTGTGTGTGCGTGTTTTAACAATGGAGGGTATTTGTTCACAGGTTTCCTGAGGCTATATCTAGTCTGGGTCTCAGAAGAACTCCCAAAACAGAATGAAAGAATCACCAGCAGGATCAACTTACTAGCTGAAAAGCTAGCATGTACTATAGCTCTTGTTTGTGTTGATGGTGGTTTCTTTAAAAGGAGTAAACATTAGAGTCCACCTCTGCCACTAAGTGTTTTGCTTATACAAATAAATGTATAATGCTTAGCCATCAAATATCAACATTGGGGGCACTTTGTTCATGGAATATGCCACACATATTTTAAATATTTTAAAAATTGTTTACTGCAATAATAACAGTTGTTGCAGTAAGAAAGGGGGCAAGCTTAGTCAGGGTTTTTATAAAGCTGACTGATGGGCTTAGCCAAAGGGTTAAGATGCAAAGCACCATGTGCCATTTCCAGTCTATCTTCCACCACAATGTCTACTGCTGGAAGCCACAGTACCTCCCCCCACTGATTATTTGCTATAAAGGGGTTTTATGATACAAATTTGATAATCTCCCTTGCACATTGGCACAGTTCTAATTGGAGTTGTAGGCCCATAAAATTCAAGCTCTTTGTTTTCCTGAAGGCCGCAAGGTTTTCAAAGATACTATTGTGCTGCCTAACACCCATAAAATTGTCACTAGGGACTGATTAAACAGTCCTGAATTGAGACAGTGCGGATTTTGTCTAGGTCCTTTTCAGGCATAACAATGCTCTTTTCAACTCTCAAGACAAAAGGAGGTTTAAGGAGTGATTCTCTGGGAGATTCTTCCAAGATAACCCCAACCATATGGAAGACAAGGTGGCCAGCAGCTGAGACAAAAAAAAAAACAGGTGACAACAGGACTGTCCAACACTCCCCTCCTCAACAACAGCCCAGGCCCAAAGATCTTTCTGTCCCCCACTCAGACATTTTCTAGAAATCACCACCCACAGAGCTGGGCACAACACAATGACAAACAATGGGATTCAGACGTCCCAGTGTAGAACACAAAGGACACAAGCTAGCATCTTTGTGGTCAGAACCAGTACCCAGGGAATTGGGTTTTGCCCCAGGACAGGTGATCTCAAAAGCAAGAGGTGATGGCCTTCCCAATTTCACTTGTCTAAGGGAAGGAGACATTCACGCAACCTTGCTGTGGGCAAGTCAAACCAAACCAGCTCCTTTTGTTGTAACACTTCCCTGCCTTGGCCTAGAAGTCATCCATCCAGGCTAGATGATAAACATTCTCACTAATTGTCATTAGAGAGAACATGCTTCATGGTTCACTAAACAGAAGGACCTGAACAGTGTTTGCACTGCCACTCCTGAATGCGGTTTTATGTGTGGCACCAAACAGAAGAGGGCCAATTCAAAATCCAATTTGCATTCCAGGCAATGTGTTTACATTGCAATTTCAATTTCAATTTCACCCATCTCCACTCCATGAAATGTCTCACAGTTCTATGTTTCACAGTCTTTAATTTCGGGGGGGGGGGGGGTCTTTCCCTGCAATGAAATGCCCGTTGGTAGGTGCCCTAATGCATGGTCTCCTCTTACTTTATAAGAACAGTCCAGGAATAAACAAATGAAAGCCTCTGGTATGATGACTAATGACTTGGCTAACTAAAAGACTCTTAAACAATGCCTTTCAGCCTTGTCTAGAGATGCTTCTGTTGAAACCAATTGGTTTAATTGCATTGGGACTGACCATATGAAACATTGCAGAGGGGGAGGGATGTCTACTGGAAAACTCCTGGCACTGGTGTACCTCCCCAACAGCCAAGAGCAATGGAAGTGAATTATGTGGGGGGGGGGGGAGTAAATATTTTGAAACAGCACCCCAGGAGCCAAACAGAGCTTCTGTCTGATCTCAGTTCTCTAGCTATCTGATCTGGTAACTAAACATTTCTTCTCCACTCTGCCCTTCTCCAGTCAAACCACTCACACAAGCAAACACACACACACACACTTGGTGTGTGAGAGAAAGACAAGGGTGTCAGAAAGGTGGTTAATGTATTCATTCCTAATACTTATTTCTAGACCACTCTCTCAGCATTTATGTGTAACAGAACCAGATGTGGTCAGTAGGGCCTTGGAGCCCTGAACAGCCCTAGATCCAGTCCTCCTTCCCCACCCTGGGCCCTAATTCCTGCTCTAGAGGTATGAGTGGCAACCTTTATCATAGGATCAGAAATTGGGGGCGTGGTTTAAGGGTCTCTTGCTTTTCAAGTAGTTCTGGGAAGGAGGCGAAACTATTTTTCTGTATATTGGAGTTCTTCTACCATCAATAGACCTTCAGCTGTAATGATTCTGGGACATAAAGCTAAGCCGGTCGGGTTCCTTGCAGTGGGCAAGATTTGAGCCTGCCTGGAAGGAAGAGAGGCTTGAAAGTGGGCCGGACCGGCGCCAGAGAGCTCAGTATTTTTAGGCTGGCTGTGTAACCATCTTGTGTTGAGCGGTTATAGAAACGCAACGGAGACAATCAAGGCGAGTTTCCAGTGTGGAATAGGAAGTCTGTTGTGTCGGCTTTCCTAGCGTGAACTGAATAGAAACCACAGGCCTGATTAAAGCCATGTGCCTCTTCCGTGGAGGGTGGGTGGGGGTTCCCTCCTCCACCGCCGATTCCGATATCAGAAAGAGGACATTTAGCAGATCGCTTATGCAGATGGCACCCGCGAGAGGAAATAGCGTTTTCTTGACACGTCCTTTCGTTCCGAAGATCTGGCGGGGAGAGGCTGCACTTAACCCTTCCGTAGACCGCCCCCCCCCCCCCCCCGCCAGCTCCGCGCTGCTTCAGGCGCCTTAGCCGGCATTATGCCGCAAGACAGACAGGCGGGGAATTGCGGAGAAGCAGGGAGAGGAAGACTTCGCCCCGCCAGCTGAGCGGGGTGGAAATGCAGGCCTTGGGCCGGAACCAGCAATTCGTTAAGGGCCTGGGGAGTCCCCCCGCACTTTCCGCAGGGACTGAAGTGGGTCTAACTTGAGCTCCAAAGCCCGGGACTGGAAGACGGAGGAGAGGCAAACGCAAGCCCCAAAAGGAACGTCATTGCAGCCAGTCGATGCATTTTTTAAACATTATAAAGCTGCGAATGCCAATTGTTTGCAGATGTGGCTAGCAAAAGGAAGGCTTCGCCTCTCAAGGATGCAGAGTCCAAGGAATGAACGACCGAAGCCTTGGTCTTTTGTACGTCCGATCCTAGGAGTTACTCAGAAGTGATCTCACTAATTGAGATTAGGCCATTTACTCCCCCGCAAATGTCCGTGCAATTGTAACCTTCTGCGCCAGTGGGGTGGGAAATGGAATCTTCTGAGACCTTTACACGCACACACACACACACACAAAAACCCTTTCCGGCACACTCGCACCAGCCACCTCCCGGCGCCAGCCTGCCAAAAAAGCCATGGATCCCGAGGAACCAGGGGTTTCTTAATGATGGGAAGAACGACCGATTTGAAAATAAGCCATCTCCAGTACAAACAACTGGCTAGTCGATTCCTTGCCATGGAAACTGATCCATTAACAAATAAGCAAACAAAAAACACAACAGAATCAGGGTGACCTGGCAAGACAAGAAAGACTTCGCTCTTCCCGCTTGGCTGGACGCTCCTCTCATTTGCACGGAAGCCCTGCTGAATTCCCTTGGACTTCTTTGCAAGTAACGTCTGGGTCCTAAACAGAGGCAAAAACTCTCTCCTTTGTACTCCGCTGTTAATTAATCCGGAGCCACTACTCCCTCTCTGGATTCCCTACTCGCCTGGACTAATTCACCTCTAAAATGCATTAAATGGTGGGGGAGGAGACACTCCCGGTCTCCCCGCCTGCTGTTGGTTATTAAAAGGTCCTCTAAGGGGGCCAACAAGATCGCAGGCTTGAGCGCAGGGCTCTCCGGCGCTCTCCGTGCGCGAGTCCTCCGGTTCTCCCGTGTTCAACGGGGCTTCCTCCCAATTCAGTCTGCACGGGATATGCAGTCCTTAAGGCCACAAGTCAGTCTAGTGACTTGGGGTGCGAAGAAGGCTTAAGGCCGTGTTGTAAGTATGGGTAGGTTTAGGAGTGGCTTGGAAGAAACTGCGGTGCGTGGGGCGTGTGTGGGGCGAGGGTGGCGAGCAGCGCCTCGTTTAACTCTAGAGTAGTTCTATTCCAGCCTTTGCGGGGCGGGTGTCCAGACAGTCCGAGGCAGGCACCAGCAGCAGCCTCGCCCTCCCTGCCTCCCTCAGCCCCAGTTCCAGGAGACGAGGGCCGGCGGCGCTAAGTGCTGGTAGGCCGGGAAGAGGCTCAGGGAGGCGGCGGGCGGGAAGGCCGAGTAGCCCGGCAGGCTGAGGGAGCTCGGGGGCCCGCCGCAGTCCTGTGCCGCCGGGCCGCTGCAGCCCTGGCACGCCTTGCCGTCCCGCACCAGCACCGGCACCACCACGCGGCGCAGCAGCGGCGCCTCGCCCGCCCCGGCCCGCCCGCAGCCGGCCCCGCCGCCGCCCTTGGCCCGCTTCATCTTGTAGCGGTGGTTCTGGAACCAGATCTTGACCTGGGTGGGCGTCAGGCGCAGCACCTGGGCCAGCTGCTCCCGCTCGGGCGCCGACAGGTAGCGCTGCTGTCGGAAGCGCCGCTCCAGCGCCAGCGTCTGCGCCTTGGAGAAGAGCACCCGCCGCTTCTTCTTCTTCTCCTCCTCCTCCTCCTCTTCCTCCTCCTCGGTTGCCCGCGCCGCGGCCGCCGCCACTGGGCGCGATCTGCTCTCAGCGCCGCTCTCGTCCGAAGCTGCAGAAGGAGACGCCGGGAAGGGGGGGGGGGGTAGACGAAGAACAAAGAAACGCCATCAAAAAAACGGGTTAGAGCGAGAGGCATAGAGTCGCATCATGGTTCGGATGACAGTGAAATTTGAAGCGCTCTCTCTCTCTCTCTTTCACACACTCTCTCTCTCTCACACACACACACACACACAGGCTGTTTTAACAGGTCCTGGTCCATCCGCCGGTTCAGCAGTTTTTCTCGGCAGAGTCGCCAAAATCCCGGCCTAAGCACCTGTGATTCTGTTTGTGAAACGAAAGGGAAGCGTGAAGTTCCCAGGCACCTTGGAGCCCAGAAGTCCCTCACTCAGCTCTCGAGAAAATCAAGCAGAAGGACGAGGAAGGAAGACCACACTTTTGGGCCTAGTCTGGAGCAAAAATCCGTTCAAAATAAAGGCAAGGAGGAAATGCTGGTCCTGATGAAAGGAAGAGGCTTCCACTCGCGCCCGCCTTGAAGAGTGAAACGAATCCATTGGTCTCCTCAGGCTCGATCCGGCAGGAAATTACCTTCGGGAGGAGAGCAGATAGGAGCAGGAGAAAGCAGCCCTAGGAGTACAGCTAACGTCGTTATTTCAAATCGATTTTATGAAAAGGCTACAGTCAAGCTTTGCGGATATTAAAATATCAATAGAATCTATAGCTAATATTTCCTTTTACTACCTATTTAGCTATATAAACAACACATTTGCATTGATCTGTGAAAAGAAAGGTGGGGCGGAAATGTATTAAATGCAGCTATGGTAGATTTCTTCGCTCTGCCTTCCTCTCGCCCTCCCCCAATCCCTGCTCAGCCACCATTCTCAGGAGCTCTACCATACCTTAGAACAGCTCCCTGAGCCCCCTCCTCCAAAACCACCCAGTGGAAGAAGGGCCGGAACAATCGAGGTGGGTGGACTGGGGCATCTGATCGCACCGAGGAGGCTACGGGTGTGGTGGGAGTCCTGCCATTCCTGATTCAAAAAGTCGCCTTGGTTATATGGCGCCTGGGGCACGGGCAGCTCTCGGGAAGAACCCACCGTGGTGTCTTTCTGCCTTGGCAAGACTGCCCAGCATTCAAAGGCAAATGTTGATGGGAAGGAATCCCCTGGCTTCGAAGCGAGCGAGAGGGGCTGATGCAGTGACGCCGACTGCCAGGGCCAGGTAGGAGAGGAGCCTGGCTTCCTGGGGTGGGGTTGATGCCCAACCGCCGAGTCCCCCCAGAGTACCACTCTTTCCTGGGGAAAACATATTGGAGGCATAGCCTGCTGGATCATTCTTTACATCTCACCATGTAAATAGTATTTTGTCTATATACTTGTAATTCTGATGTGTTGTAATGTCCTGGTGGGTGTAAAAGGCAAGAAGATACTTCCGTTTGTGAAATGTCAGGGAAGCGTGACCTTCCCAGGCACCTTGGAGCCCAGAGGTCCCTCACCCAACTCTCGAGAACATCAAGCAGAAGGACGAAGAAGGAAGACCGCACTTTTGGGCCTACTGGAGCAAAAATCCATTCGAAATAAAGGCAGGGAGGAAATGTTGGCTACCACCGTGCTGTCCATTTCAGTGAAATCAGGCCTGACGTATCAGACTCATCCCACCACCGATTTCTGGAGCTGAAGCCGCTAGCACCAAGATCGGGAACAAGCTGATGGCTCAGACTGAACAAGACTCTGCTTTCTTTCATCTAAGACCGCCATCTCCTTAGGCCCGCCCCTACTGGGATGTCGCGCTGCACTCAGTGGGGCTGGCTTCCCAGTAAGGGACAAGCTCCACGGATGTGGAGCTGGCGCAGGTTGCGCTAAAATCGTCTCCTAGCTCAGGTTAAGCACCTTTAAGTCCCATTGTTTTCAATGGCAGCGCTAAGCGCGGGTGAAACAGTCTTCCGTTGGAGAAAGATGCGGCATTGCACACAACCGTGGCCTATCAGCGCAACAATCCTAAAGTCACTTTCCGGGGAGCAGGCCCCGTTGAGTGGATCTCAACAAGATTCTGAATAGACCTGCTTAGGAAGCTTGCTCTCGAAATTTCACAAGCGCTTAAGGACCCGTCTCGGAGAGTTCACTTCAATGCAATCCATCGGATTTGTAAACGCGATCCCAAAACAGATCCCCCCCCTCTAAATTAACTGAAATCGATGGGGTTAGTTATTGGGGGGGGAGGGGAGAAGTTACGTTAAATCGGGGGGGGGGGGGAGAGAGAAATTACGACTCAGGGCAAAGAAATAGGCAGCAGGAAACGAATTTGCCCGGTTGCCCATATATACCAGCACAGCGCCCAGCATACCGTGTATAATTATAATATACTATAATTAGTGTAGAAATTGTAGTAGAGATTAGGCAAGAGATTAGGCCGCTCCTTAACATAACCCCCGATCGCTTGGTACTGGCTGTTCCTGTGTTGCGCGTGCTGCAAAAGCTGTATACGATCGTTAACAGACGAATTCCCCCCACACCTTTTTTTTAAAAAGGGGGCAATTACTTTATTAACCGTTATCCAGAGTGATGCATATTTAGTGGAATTGGCACGTAAGTAAGTGTACTTAGATTGCTCGTAGAATAGAGCGATGGTCAGTAAAAAATCGAGAGCGGGGGAGACACCGCATGTTGGTATTGTAATGATTTCAGCAGATATGCCTAGACATTGCGAAACAAATGCTTCTATTGCTGTGCATCAAGACGCGCCATATGTCTACACACAAAACAAATATTCACCTAACGAGATATAAATACTAGAATACGCCATAATTTATGCCTGGAAGAGTGATGATATTTCAAGAATCTGCCAAGAGTGGAGCTCTATTTCTGTTACGGTTTGTAATGTTAGATATATACATAGCATGCGTGCGCGCCCGCGTCTATCTCAACGCTCTCAGATTCACATCAATTGTATTCTCCTCCCTCTCCTCTCTATTTGTGTTTCAGGTGTGGGCAGACGCGTTTTGCAAGCTAGATAATTAAATAGCCCCTCTCTCTCCTTCCTTTACACACCCCATCTTCCTACAGTCTCCTCAATAACCAGCACATAGGGTCATTATTTATTTACGTGTATCCTCCGGAGACCACCCTGCCCTGTTCTTTAAGCCACGCATTCACCAGCCTTGCGCGCTTCCCCTCTCTAAATGATGGTGGCCCCTCTCCCAGATCCCCCCCCAAGCCCTCCATTCCAGAGCACCAAAGGGTGCTTTCTCCCCCTCCCCCTCCCCCACCCCACTCACAGAGATAGTGGTTCCTGCCCGCGTCCATCCATTCCCGGTACGGGGAGCCGCCGTAGCTCTCGGCTGAGTCCTGTTCCTTGGCGCCGTCGCCCTCGGGTTCCGGTAAATCCAAAAGGCTCCTGACGGTGAAGCTGATCTTGCCCACCGTGGCCATGGCAGAGTTGCTGGAAGGGGTGCCCGCCAGCCGGGAGCGAGCTAGTGGGCACCGGCGCGCCTCGGTCGCTGCAGGCTCATGGCAGCCTCCCAGCCGGCGGGGAGATTAGTGTCGCTTACCGAGGGGGCTCCTGTTTATATCAACAGTCCTCCCCACCGTCAACACTGGCCGCTTTCAAAACCGTCCCTGTCTATGGGATGCTAAGTACCTGAATTAGTCAAGTGCTAAAGCCTTAATGGGAGTGGGGGCGACCTCCCCCCCCTGCCGCGCCCCCTCCCCCTCTCTGCCCCCCTCCCCTGCCCCAGAGAATCCCCCGCCCCCTCCCTCCCCCAAGCCAGCAGGAAGCGGCCTCCAGTATTACGGATTCTGTCTGATTAGGCCAAAGTGGGGACAGATAATGGTAATTGTCAGCCGTGAATAACATCTTGGGTGGTATGTGGGGGCCAGCGGCCGCCCTCGCCAGTCCCTCCGCCCTTCTCCTCGCACACAAAGTGAATCCTCGCAGGAACATCCGCAGCGCTTGTCCAAGGCTTGCCTCGATCTCTCTCTCTCCACCCCCCCGCCCAGCTCAGCCTTTTCACCAAAATGCAGGAATTTATTCATCGTTTGTTTTCCTCTCCGAGTTTGGGAACCGCTTGGGGGTCGAAGCGACAAGTATCCCGCCCAAATTCTTCTTTTTTAAGATAAAGAATTGTATGTGTGATTTGCCTTTGTAACCTCAAAAATGCGGGCTTCGACCACAGGAAATATCCTCTTCAGGTTGTCGGGCTTTTTTGGGAGGGGGGGGGACTCTTGTTCAGCCAGAGGGTCCTGAGTACTCCTTACTTGGAAGCCAGCACCCTCAATATCCCCGGGACCTCCCTCCAAGTATGATTTAAGCCAAACGTCGTCCAACTAAGCCTGTTGAGGGTGAGCTCCTCCTTTGCAGCGCAGGTTGGGTCGGGTTTGGCTCTTTCCAGCCTCAGAAGAGGGCTGCATTCCTACGCACACTTACACGAAAGCCAATTGGGCTGGCATCAGCAGCACCGCGAGGTGTGGTTCACACGAGGGCTTCAGCGGTCCTGCGGCCCGATCTTCCTTGTCACGCGAGATCCAACTGTAGGGGATTGCAAATGGATTCTGGAGCGAAGCTTTATAGCAGTTAGCGATCCTCGAGATGACGCTACCGTTCGGCTGGTTCCTTGCCAGGTTTTCAGAAAGTGGAGAAACAGGAAAGCAAAAAAGGAGAGGGAAAGGGAGAGATTTTAGCATTAATTTCATTCAATCGCATCTACTTAGAGTCTTTCTTCCCTGCCATATAAGAAACTAAATCGGCTTAGATGAAGCTGGAACTAAGCGGGAGATAGGAAGTGCGATGTCAAACCAAGATACTGAGGAAGTAACCATAATTCTTTAGAAAGCTGCCACTTCTTTGCAGGTCGTTGCCCTTCTAGAAAAGGAGAGCGTCACCCAGGCTGCTCCGGCTGGATTCCAAGGAGGCATCTCCGGGGCTGATGCTAAGGGACCTTCTCCTGGGCAGTCAGGTGTTCCTAGCCTCGGGAGTGGCTCATCTGATGAAGCCCGGGAGAGCTTCTGGTTCACATATGCTAATGTTCAAGGTGCTACAGGACTCGGTTTAGTTTCAGACACATGCAGTGTTGTCTGGAGTCAGGTGGTTGTTTTTGGTTTTTTGGGTTTTTTTACTCCACTGAAGAGAAATCTGGCCAATTTGTTGCGTTGGACAATGATCTGAAAGATCTGAGTTCAAATCCTCACTCCAGTAAGAAGGGGGGGGCGGGGTTGGATTGTTGGCAGTCGCTCCTTCTCAGCCTATCCTGGCTCAGGCCGGGAAATGAAGAAGACCGAACCATGCGTTCTTCTGGGGTTCTTGGAGGAAAAACGAGATCAAATTGTACTAGATGGATAGATCTCCCTTTTGTTTTTGTTTTAAAGGCAAAATAGATTGAGAGGAAGAGAAAAAGGTCCTGATAAACTGCGAATGGGGAGCTGCGGGGGTGGGGGGACGTTCAGCCGCGCAACTGAATGGCAGGGCATTTTTGTAATACGCAGCAGACTGTGAGAGGTTTGACGGATTGTTCACTTCAGCATACATGCGAGGGCAGGGCTAAGATTATTCTAAAAGAAGGCAGATGACATCATCAGTACGGAGCATATCTCTCTTGCCAGTGTTTATCTTAGAGGAGACAAGTATTTAGGGGTGAGGTCACTTTTAAAATATTTTAAATTACACCAAAGAGAAATCGGTATCAGCCAGTTTGTGGCGTCCCCACGGGCTTTACAAGGTATTCTGCCATCGATGTCCATGATGATGATGCCACTTGGAGACTCCTTCCTTCCAAATCGAGTGGGCGCTTGGGGGATTGAGGGCTGGAGTCAAGTCGCCTTTTCTCTCAGGCGGCGGCCCCAGGCAGCGTGTAGTTGCACTCCCGGATGTCGATTCCCAGTCGCCTTTCGAGGCAGCCACCAAGGGCCGGCCAGGCCAAGGCATCAGCTGCGCACAGCTGTCCCGCTCGGGCGCGGGAGGGAACCTTCTGATCCAGCCATTACGCCCTATATAATGAGCAGGCGTCCCAATTAAACACAGGGGAAATGAAACCATTAGAAACGTGTTTCCAAATCCATTGTTTAAACAGTAATTAATGAACATATCGTGACTTTGGGTTGCCCCTCCCCGGTCGTTCATTACAGGCATTTGTTTCTGTCCTTGCTCGGTAATGTAGAGCCCCTTTGAGACACCCGTACGGCAAGCCGGGCTACAAAGATTTTGGCCAAGAAACAAATCCTAAATGAGCTGATGTCAGCTAAATTGAAGCCGGGGATGGGCTTAATCCCACGTATTTTAATATAACTGGGCTGACCCTCGATTGAGCCATTGTTTTCATTCACTCTCATTCAGTATAAAATAACCTGTTATCAGTGCACTCAGTTTAAATGCTTAGTCCTATTTAGTCAAATAGGCCTCGCATAATTGGTCTCGAAATGGAAGCAACTCTGACCTTCTGCAAATGTTCTGCAGTCTGTTTTACAGCCAAATAAAATAGATTATCTAGAGCCGATATTAACTTTGCCATGCTCCGTTGCCTTCCATTTTTATTAGCTTCCGAGTTCTAACTAGATCTGGCTAGACTGGGCTATTAGGGCTGCTACATATACTAAACTAGAAAACCGCTGTGGTTTACGGATTAGAGCCTAGGACTAGGTCCGAGGAGATCGGAATCTAAATTCTAAATCCCGCTTGCCCTGAAACTGAGACAATAATTATGTCTTGGCCTAACCTACCTAACAGGGTTGTTGTGAAGATAAAACAGAGGATGTGTAAATCATGTGCACCACCCCACCTCCTTGGAGGAAGAGTTTTATTTTTAATTTTTTTGTAAACAAATGCAATGAGTGGTTTTAGTAAGTAACTAGTTTGGAGGAGTTAGGTTTAATCTAGTGTGTGTATATCAACATGAAAAGACTCTCTTGGATCGCCCATTCAGCAATCTCCCCCCCCCCCAAAAAAAAGTTCCTCTGTTTACAGAGGTTGATGACTACACACAGCGACTGAAGCGGATTTAGCTTCCATTTTCCGGTGCAAAATATTCATACGGTGATACTAGATAATGTTGTTAATACAGGAACATAATCTAGCGAGGTTAATCTACTTTTGCAGCCCACCTATTGATAAAACACGAGAGAGAGAAAGGGAGAGAGGGGGGAGGGAGAGAGAGAGGCTGTAATCACACTCTAAATAATGCAATTTCAATCCGCTTTCAATGCACCTTCCAACGGGATTTTGCCAGTTCACACAATAAAATCCAGTTGGAAAGTGTCTTGAAAGTGCATTATTTAGTGTGTGTGCTCACAGTCAGAGAGGGAACGCTTTCTACAGTCTTTAACTTAGTTACAAGTTACCACCCAGCCCGTTAACTTCGACGGATTTACAAGGATACAGCTGTGTGTAGGACTACACCGATTCTATATTGTAAGCATGAATGGAGACACGTGTGTTGTAATTTTTTTTTTTTACTGGATCCCATAGGTTGAAATATAGATAGGCACAGGCACCGGCAAAGCCCAGCTGGAGTGCTTACTTGACATCCCAATGCGTCCTGCTGTTCTTAGGAGTTCTATTTAATTAAAAACATTTGGACTTTGAAACGCCGTGTTGGCAGGCATAGGGAAATCTAAGGGCGACGTAACCTTTCTGTGTGCTCCTCTACCATAAAAAAAAGTTGAAGGTTGACGACTAGTGAAGCAGAGAGAGGTCTGTACTAGATCCTTTCTTTAATAAACTAGATTAAAAAAAATATTTGCCTGGTATTTTGCTGGATTCCGAAAATGGCATCGGTATGAAGGCTACAGTGTACCGTCCCACTCTGCAGCGCGTATAGACCAGCGCTTCGTTTATATAGCATAGGAGTGGCCAAATCTGCTTAACATAAGAACCACATAGAATAAATGTCAGATGTCTGAGAGCCGCATGACATGAATGTCAGTTGTTTGAGACCCACAAGACGGAAGAAGTAAGGCAAATGGATGGGGGAGGGAGGGAAAGGTGGAAAGAAAGCAATGTTAACTTTAAATGCATTCTCCAAGCCTCTGGTTGGTTTGGCTTGAAGAAGAGATTTATGTAGAGAAATGCCTTCTCCTAGCTGGCTGACAGGGCGGTGGGGGCTTCGAGAGCCACACAATAAGTGTGAAAGAGCCACAGTTTGTCTACCCCTGATATAGCATGTTCAATGAAAACTGCTTTACTATTTTTGGTCTAGTTCTCACAGATCAGGAGATTAACCTGAGGCAGGGCCGTACGCAGATAGGGTTGGTCTTCAAAAAGGGCTAACCTTTAAAATAGAGGTCCAGTGACCTGAGCTTTCCGGAGGAATATTCCCTGTCTGTCCGCGTGTTTGCCATGTGTGAGAATTTTGTTGTATAGAGGAGCATCCAGTCATATGGCTCTCCCATCTCCATGTGTTCCAGCTATGGATTTCTCACAGCAGCAGCTGTTGTCTACGGGTGAGGTCTTCCAAGCATTCTCATTACAAAGGTAAAGAGCTGGGGGGTGGGAAAAGAAAACTGCGAGGTTCTTAATGACATCTTTTCCTTTAGTGATTAGTAATCACAGAACAACAAAGACTTTTCGCAGGGAACCTGCCTGCCTAACCGTGCAGTCCTAAAGAGACTTACTGGAGTGCTTAGAGTGGCACTGCTAAACGGGAGGGGAGGGGCTGTGGTTTGTAGGTCCCAGATTCAACCCCCGACATCTCCAGGTAAAGGATCTGGCAGTAGGTGGTGGAGTGGAGGACCTCTGCTTGAGACTGCAGAGAGCCACTGACCTTGATGGACCAGGGGTCGGATTCAATAGAAGGCAACTTTATTCGCGGGCTATATTCGAGGGAATGGCAGGGAGGGAAAACCAGACTCCAGGGATGCGGGCAGAAAAGTGAGAGAGCAGCAATGAAAACAGCAGGAAAAGGGAAGCTGGTTTGATCCAGGAAATGCATCGCTTAAAGAAGAAGGGCTTGAAGAGCTGCCTGGAGGTAAAGGAGCAGGAGGCACCTGACGACAGAGAAGCCTCTTTCAAGAGGCATGCCTGAAGGCACCAGAAGGGCATGGGTGAGGAAGTCAAGGGGGCAGGGAGAGTGATCACAAGAAGCAGGGAGGAAGAAAAGCAAAGAATGCAAGGAAGAAATCTGACCCTCTGTTAAAATGAAGCGCCTGGATATAAACAGATCGCGTCCCTTGGTTTTACTTGGTGAATCCATGTTCTGAGTGGAGCTATGGATTCGATAGCCCCTTTGAGAGGGGAGGCTGTTTGCCCAGAGAACCAACGTGCTGCAAGAGCTTAGAGCTGCAACGCTCCTCATAATTCCTTGCCAGGAAGGCCCAGGAAACCCTTTTCGAACAAAAAGAATCTCCCTGGCTCCGACAGAGAGCTATACAGAGGTTTGGTCCAGCCGCTCTTTTTGGCCAGTTATCCTCGGAACGAGGCCACCAGGCGGCTCTGAAATAAGCCATTTTAGATCATCAGACACGTCTAGGAGATTTCTCTTTTACAAAAGAACAAAAAATTAAGAAATGCATAACACAGTAGTGTGCTGTGCACCTGAGCTCCAAAGCCACACCAGCTACAGCAACACACCCAAAGGGTGATTAACATGTGGAATTCACTGCCACAGGAGGTGGTGGCGGCCACAAGCATGGCCACCTTCAAGAGGGGGTTAGATAAAAATATGGAGCAGAGGTCCATCAGTGGCTATTAGCCACAGTGTGTATGTGTGTGTGTGTGTGTGTGTGTGTGTGTGTGTATATATATATATATATATTTGGCCGCTGTGTGACACAGAATGTTGGACTGGATGGGCCATTGGCCTGATCTAACATGGCTTCTCTTATGTTCTTAACCGAGGATCCTACATTTTACGTCCACAGTCAGGTCAAGCGTCAGCTCAGGTCAACAGCTCGATCCTTTCTCAGCCTTCCAAAGGGCCAGGTTCTGGTCATGCGCTGCCTCCCCAAGAGCGCCCAGATGACTCCGACCAAAGAACCATCTGACCCGACATCCAGCTGTACCTAGTAGCCCACCAGATGCCCCGGAAGGCCCACAAGCAGAGTGGCAGGCCAAAGCCTTCTCCTGCAGTCTGTCAGGGGTGTCCTGCTCTTGAAGAGGGAGCTCTCCTCTAACCTTATTAGAGAAAAAGCAGTTCCCGAATGCCGGGCATCTGAGAGCTGTTGCTGCGGCTATGGAAAGAGTCATCTCCCACATCCAGGAGTCGCACCTCCTGCACCTTCCTCCCTACATGACATAGTCGGAGCCCAGGGGCACCTTTAGGACCAACGAAGTTTAATTCTGGGCAAAAGCTTTCGCGTGCAGGCACACGTTTTATACAAGAGAGCTTATGCCCAGAGGTACACGTGGTTGGTCTTAAAGGCGCCCCTGATCTCCAGCTTTGTTCTCTTGCTTCAGACCAGCACAGCCGCCCACCTGAACCTTACTCCCTATCTGTTAAGGACGGGCGGTTCTGTTGAGGTCCGAGGACGACGAACCCTGCGGATATGCTGGCAGGCATCGTGGAAGGCCAACAGCACTTGAAGGGCGCCAGGGGCTTCCCGAGGCAGTTTGGCCTTTCCCCTGTTGCTTCGAACCGGGCGATGGCTCCGTGCTTTGGGGTGGGGTGGTGACTTTGGCGGTTGGATCCCAGGCAGGCAGTCCCTGGCGGAGAGGGCGGCGGGGGAGGGGCAGGATTAGGGTTTTAATCTCCAGCCTGGCTTCCCAGGTCCCTCCGCAAACAGCCTCCCCAGCGCAGCTATTATGCGGGGCTGCGCTTTAGCGCCGACCCACCCCCCTCCTCCCCCGGCCGGCGGAAAATGTAAATAGAGCAATAATGGCCCAGGCGGAGGCCCAAAGCGCGCTGTCTCCGGCGCTGATTTGTGGCCCAGCTGAGCCGCGACTGGGGCTCCAGTTGGCCAACTTCCTGCGTATTTCTTCGAGCCTGGACAGGCTCCTCATAAAAGATTCCCAGGCGGCGATTATTGGAGCCACCTATCAAGCGTGCCCGGTGACAGTAGCCGCCCCCCTCCCTCCCTCCCCTCGTCCCGAGATCGGCCTCCTCGGCGTCCTGGGTGGTCGGTCCGCGGGGAACACAAATACATGCCAACTGCTAGCCTGTGAACAAAGAGGGAATGTAGCCCCATGTCCTGGACCTGTTGGGAGCATTTGTTCCAGTCAAGATTTTGCATTTGTTCAGATGGGGAATAATAGGTGATTGACGCCTCCTGACAATGTGCTTTAGCTCTCCCGGATAAATCGGAGCTTGTTTCTTGTTGTCATGGTTTTCAATTGGGTTCAATGGGATTTGAACCACTATCGACTCTGCTTTACGTCTACTGCAGCCTACTCCATACAAATTTATTAGTTATGTCTTTTTAAATGAGATTAAATGGAAACGACTTCAGGGAAACAACCCATGTAATAGTCGGAGGGCTCCTGGACTCCAACATCGTTCGAAAAGCGATTTAGGAGGGGTGAGGCGTCAGGAATATCCATTCATAACAGCTCTGGAAGCGCGATCCCCAATGCAAGTAAGCCGAAGTGCTTGGATTTATACCACTTTGCTTCTAGAGAAGAGAAATGGGCCGTTCAGTCGGTTTGAGTCCAAGTCTATGGTCTTCAATCCATAGTTCAATCTTAGTTCAGTCCAACTAAGTCAAAGCCAGACGCAGCCATCGGCGGTTTAGTTTAGGACTCAGCTGCTGGGAAGATTTTCTCTCTGGGCTTTTCTCCTTTTTCTGTCCACAAATAGAAGGCCAGAAATGTCCTTAAACCGCAGAGCTTGGGAAACAGGACTGTTCTGAATCGCGGCCCGCAGCCAGTCTGGCCTGAAACCTCTGGCTCCCCTCTAAAAACCGCGGTGCTCCCATGGTTTCCACAAAAGGATACCGCGGACCTTTGTAGAACGCACCAAGCCACATCAATATCTGGGGGGCCAAGGAGGCTAAGGACCCGGCAGTCCTAAAGCTCCCTCCTTCCCCACTCCACCCGACAGTCAACAAAGGTACTTCTAAGAATCTCGACCCTGAGGGCCAACAGTTCCCTCCCGGCTACTCCTGAGGGAGCCTGAAGCACTTGGAGACAAAGTCGAGGTAGGCAGGTTCGCCAAGGACTCTCCAGAGAAAGTTGGCTCGTTTTTGAAACGTTGCAAGAGGAGGGGGGGAAAGTCAGGAGAGAAAGTCTCTCCTTCGGTGACCTCTCTTAGCCTTTTAATCTATTGAATATCCTAAGCCCGCAGCGCTGTGTAGAAATAAGTAAATGGTCCTCGTCAGCCCTTGAGAGCCCTTCAGTATCAAATATTTGCTCTTTCTCTTATGGTTTCTCTCCAGTGGCACCGAAAACGCTCCTCTTCCAGCTTCTGAGCTCGGCTAAGTACACCAACCTCTTATTAGCTCTCTGCAACGGCACTTGTTGTACTGGGGGAAAGGGTATTCCCTCGGGCCGAGTGATTGGGAAGGGACCCACGTCTCTGGATTTAAGCCCGGAGAGGCTCCGGCCTAGAGCCAGAAATCTGGCCAGGGATGGGGACCGGCGCTGAGTGCGCCTGGAGAAAGAAGCAGAAAAACAGCCCAGAACAGGACCGACAAGTAGACTGACGTTTTGGCTAACGCCTTACTGGTGGTGGATAGTTTTCTCAGAGTCGTTGCATGACTAACTGGAAGACCAGCTAGCTGTGCTTAGGGCTGAGCCACTGGGCAGAACCCTGTCCTCTGGGTTTCTTCGTACCAAGCCCACAAACAAGAGACCTAGAAACGTCCTTTAAAAACATAGAGCTGCAAAGTTAAGGTGGACAGGACCCTACAGCTCTCCCCCACCCCCCAGTCCCTGTGCTTTTTCCACCAAGACCACTTGCTCACTGCCTTTTCCACTTTCTGCTGGGAAAAATGTCCGAAGAGTTCATATTTTGGTCTTAACGTTCAGAAATAGCACCAAACACACTCACGCACCCCTTCCCGCATACAGAACACCAGCAAGTCGGACTAGAACTCTGCTTCCTGGCATTTGGATTTCTGTTTTCAGATGCCATAAAGAAACCTTGTTGGTGCACAATATCTATCAATACTTGGATGGGAGTCCACCCAGGGAGACGAAGGCAATGGCAACCTCTGCTCCTCTTAGGCCTGAAACGTCCCTTGGGTGGGGTCGCCATGAGTCTGTTGCCGCTTCAGGGCACGTTCTTCTCTCTGTATTTTTTATCTATATCTATACATGTATCTAGATAGATATCAGATGGAGGGAACTAGTTCCTCCCCTTCTGCTAAAGTGAGAGAACTGATCTGTCCAAAAGATTAGGATTTAGAGGCCCCCAGCTCCGAGTGGAACCCCATTTAGTGCACCACACACTAGTTCCCAGGGTCAAGGTGGTGGGGCAAGAAGGAAGCCCACGGAGGACAAGGAGGAAACAGACTGAGTGAGATGATCCCTTAGGAGAACTTCCGTTGGATACTCATGGGTGCCGTTGGCTCTGATCATTGTTTGAATTTGAGGCGGATTCAGATGCCAGAGCCACAAAGCTCTTTCCTTCAAAGTGCGGTGCCGATTTGAATTGTATTGGTGGTGGAATCAATGCTGATCGGTAGCAGGACATGTTATGGAAAGAGTCTCCGAAAGGGAGGGGAGAAATCGATGGCGAGCAACCAGCATCTCGGAACCAACAGCGCCATCACCCTAAACAGAGTTTCACCCTTCGAAAACCACGGATTTTGAAGAGTGTTAGTCGGTTAGGATTGTATTGTCAGCTGTATTAAATGGCCATATAAAAATAATTGTATACAGTTTTAGAGCTGCTGACCAATTACTCTTGTTTGCTAGGCGATCAGTGTATTTCAGCTTGGTTTCCAAACAAAAGAAGGTGCGATGGACCTCCTGTAAAAACAAAGAACGCCAAAATTCCAGCGTCGCCTACCCTGTAAGATTTGACAATAATGGAGGGGGGGACTACCTTTTTAGGTTTCTGGTGTATATTTGGTTGTGTGTAGAGTTCAGAGCTATGGACAATCTCTCTAGGAAGAGGCGTGGTCACAATCTCCTTGTTTGTATTGCAATCAGCTTCCAAACCCCTTTGATTTGAGTTGAGGCTGAAACACACACACATATATTACATATATTACACACATATATTACATATATATATTTACATTACTCCAAAGTTTATAAAGCTCGTTTGCTTCTGCTTTCAAATAACTGTGCTAACCTTGATTTGATAGTGGATCTGGTTGCGAGATCTGAAACGCTTACTCTAGAGCAGCTGCACTGAAAATTCCTCTCCAGAGTCCAGAATGGGCGGGCAGTCTAAATGTAGGTGGCTTGGGCTAAGAAGCCCATGAGATGTGGGACTCCCCCCAGCCCCGTGTAAGAAAGGAAGGGACTGTACTGTGTGTTTAGCGCTCTGAATAGGTTTAGCTGCCCGATCCTAAGCCCATTAAATCGCTTTGATTGCAAGCGTGAGGACTGCCAGCCTTCTCCCGAGCTCTTGGGCTGAACTGTTGGTGGTCTCGCTGAAAGGTTAGCGGGAAGCTTGGGCGACAGAAGTGGCCTGCCTGGTCCGGGGACTTCAACAGTTCCGAAGCAAACTGTCAATCGCAAGAGGATCAAAGTCCTCAATGGCTTTTCTGCCAGGCGCGCTCCTTTTTCTGCAGGGCGATTTCTAATTTCGTTACTACTGCCATTCAAACTGTTGTGGCCAGCGAACTTCCCTTCTGTGTGAATCACTCTTGGTACGAAACTATTACTTGGACAGGTGTAAGAACAACGATACAACTAAGTAAGGCGTGTCATATTTTTCCACCTTACTTCCTTTATTTGGGTCACATAGGTAGGGGAAGGAGGAGCATTTGAACGCCAGGGCCACGGCCTGAATGCTTTTAGGATCGCAGGATTAAATGGACTCAAAGCCACCCAATTTTCCAGTTAGTTGCTTGGGTGCTTTTCTCTCCCCTCCTAATGTACTTTAGAGGGAAAAGCCTGTTGCCGTTTGACAAAATCAAGAAATGCATTTATTATTTCTTTAGCCAATTAATTGGTCATTTGTCCAAGGAGGCTACCTCGACCCCAGTTCGCATGCATGGGCAATGGCGCTCACCACTCAGGACCAATCTCCTGTTGTGACACTCCCCCCCCCCAACCCAGTCTTCTTCTTTCTTAAAAGAAAAATACCTGATCCCCTTCCACCCCCGCCCCAAGCAAACCGAACCCCAGCAGCACCACACAAGCAGAGGACGGATGCCCACAGTTAACGGGGGGCTCCGCATTGTCCTTGAAAGAAGTCAGGGGCAAACTCTCACGCACTTCTTAGGCGATTCTTTAAGGGCTGTGACAGGGATGCGTCAAAAGAAAAGGAAAACAATGAAGAGGGCTATTTCTTAAATAAAATAAGGCTGATTTCTTGACTTGCAGCCAGTCCTGCCTATATCTTTTTTCTTATTTACATTTCCCGTGCTTATTGTATGTTCCATTAAATCGAGAGAGCAGTAAACTATATCAGAAGCAGCAAATGGTATGTCTCCTCCCTCTCTCCCAATTAAACATGTTCTCATAAGAAGAACATAAGATAAGTCATGTTGGATCAGGCCAATGGCCCATTCAGTCCGCACTTTGTGTCACACAGTGGCCCAAACCCAGATGCCATCAGGAGGTCCACCAGTGGGGCCAGAATTCAAGAAGCCCTCCCGTTGTTGCATCACCGCCTCAGACATAGTGTTCCATCTATACCTTGTGACTAATAGCCACTGATGGACCGCTGTTCCGTTATCCATTCTGTATTGAGCCGTCAACAGGACCAGAAGAAGCTAAAGAGGACGGAGCTCCTCTAACATTTAGAATTGGGTAGATAAAATTTGGATCTTAACAATCACCAGGGTAAGAAAAACTGTATCTATCCCCAGCTGAGAAAACATACTGGATCTCTGATATCCTCTGTACCATCCTGATTTAGAAAGTGTTTGATTTCCCGCAACTAAAGTGGAAATCTCACCAAGGCTGAGCACATGCTAAATAATGCAGTTTCAATCCACTTTCGATGCACTTTCCGACTGGATTTTGCCAGTTCACACAGTAACATCCAGTTGGAAAGCGCACTGAGAGTGGATTGAAACTGCATTATTTAGCATGTGATTACAGCCCAAAGAAACTTTGCTGTGCAAACCTATGCAAGTCTCCTCCAGCCTAAGTCCACAAAAATGGATGTGTTTAGACTGGATGACCTCTGCACAAAACGGTCCTGTTCATCTCCTGACAGTATGAAGGTTATTCATCAAAACAGCCATTTTGTGCAGTGTGAAGTATGGTTATCAATTAATTAACCGATTAAATCTGCATCGATGTGTATAACTCTACAATAATTTTTAATTCATCTTCTTAAAACAAAACCTTTTGGGTTTGTTTGTTTGTTTGTTTTGCTTGTATCACTCGATCATCCAGCCCTAACGAAGCATTCCCACCTGTTCCAGAGCAATCCTTCTAAGCCGATATGCAGGTCTTCAAAGTTAATTCTCGTCTTAAAACAAGGTTTGTGCCAGGGAAGGAAGGAATAGGTGCTACTGGACGCAGTCGGTCTGCTTTCTAAAACGTGCAAGACTAGTTTGTAAACCTTGAAGCACAAGTATTTTCCCCTTCCTTTTTCTCTTCTTTCCCCCCTCCAAGGCCTATAGTCTGTCTTGATACACCAAATGAATCGCGCCCCTAATCTGTTTCTATCAGTTCCAATTTGATCAAAGATTGGGGCAACAATGTTATCCCAGCGAAATCAAGGAAAGCTGCGGCTACTCACTCGCTCATTCTTTTGGAAAGCCTTTATCTTTTCTGTCCCTCCCCCGGCCCCTTTTTTGACTGACAGAGTCATCGCGCGGCCCACGAAGACAGCGTAGCAAGACAGAAGGTTTTGTGGCTGCTCAGTCTCTTCCAGGTGGCAACTGTGTGTGTCTGGCAGATCTCCAGATCAGTCCCAAGCCAGTTGCAGAGAGCCAAGATGTAGACACGGGGTTGGGGGTGGGGTTGAGCAGCAGCCAGAAAGACCAGCATCTTGAGAATGCCCCCTTCTCTCTCCCCCCCCCTCTCTCTCACACACACACAGAGACTTATGGGGGGGGGGTGCTTTTAAAATTGCACCTCCTAAAATTGCAATCCCAGGTTACTCAAGCAAGAAGGAATACCTTTCTTATTTATCTAATACTGGTAATAAGGAGCTGTTGATCCTAGGCCTAGTGAGGCCTACAGGTTCCAGGGAAGCCTATGTTAGGGTAGCTACAGGGCCTACATTTCCCAGGATCCTTTATCAGGGCTGTAGCCAAGATTTCATATTTGGTGGGGCCCACAGCAGGATTTGTTGTTGGGGGGGGGCGGGGACCACCCGGTTATCTGCTAACCTCTCTTTGCCTGGGCAGTCACAGCAGCTCTGCTCCCCCCACCCCTTTCTTATGTGCCCCTCTCTCAGAGAGACAGAGACCTCTTGACTCTCCCCCACCCCCCTTTGCTCTGCAAGGTATGTTAGGGAAAGGGAGAGAAAAAGTGAAAAGACCAGCAGCAATGCTACTACATTCAGAGTGGTAGTGAGCAAAGGGGATGGATTGGGGGCCCATCAATGGAGGAGTCATATAGTTGGAAGGGGGAGTTGAAAGGATAGAACTTCACTCATGCAAAAGATCAAGTCATCGCATGCCAGGCTCATCCTACTTCTACTGAAGTACTTAGGGTTAGGTTGCCTTACTCTGATTTTGGTCTACTCAGCAGGTTTTATGAATTGATCACACATATTCTGCTTTTCTTCTATAATGGAACTCAAGGGGACTAACAATATAGGATTAACATTTGTAGTTTGCTGTATTGGGTGCCTGCTGAGGTCTATGCTGCTGAGGTCCTTTCTTCTCCTTTCCTGATTAAATACAAAAAAGGAGAAAGGATGCCAAGGAAAGGACTTCAGAGAGGACATCTGCAGAGAATGCAAAAGAGAACTGTTACCCATGCACGCATTACACCCAGTACACATGACGTTGCCTTACATTGAATCAGACCATGGCTCCATCAATGTCATGAGTACTGTCTACTCAGACTGGCAGCAGCTCTCCAGGATCTCAGTCAAAAATCTTTCACATCACATCTTACCTGATCCTTCTAACTGGAGATGCTGGGGTTGAACCTGGGATCTTCTGCATTCTTTCCTTTGAAGTAGAATGCTACATTCAGGGCAATTTCCTCTGTTTCTGCTCTCCCACACCTCTCTCACACAGGCAAACAAAAGAAGGTGCATGATCTCTCCATTTTGCACCATGGAGGTTGGACATACATCCAGCACCCAATGTCATTTGGTTAGCTAAAATAGGTAATCTATCTCTATCTCTTACTGGCACTCTCCAGAATATATTTCCTCTGATAAAAGTTGCTTATTCGTTTTAGAACTGATTGCTGACTTGGTATACCTTTGTAGGTCTGTTGCCGCATGTTGGAATACAAGCTATGTACATTCCAGCCATTATAGAATTAACTGTTTGTTTACCTGATAGAGGAAGTGATGTATGTGACCTAAACCCAACTGTGGGCTGGTTTTTGTTTTGCCCACAAAAGATGTGGTCACAACATTGGTCAGAAAGGATGTTAGGTGTGAAATGCTTTGATCTTGTATGCAAGCTGAATTGCTCTTCTTCCTGGCGAAATGCTTTTTGGGGAGAAGAACAGTCTCACAAAGGATGTAGCCATGTAGGACAGACATACTTAGACTAGCTGGAATGCTACATTGTTTTCCTGTTTTATCCGAAGTACACTATCCTGATGTTTTATAGTAAACTTTATTTCTTTTGGTAAGTTTAAGCCTCGACTCCAATTATTACCATTCCTAGACTCTGAATTTAACATGTATTTCCCAACAAATTGGTAACAGAGGATTGGTTGCAGTGCGCATGGCTTATATTGGAGTTTGGCATATTGGAAAATGATTTTTAAAGTCAGAACAGGCAGACAGTGAAAAGTAATTTCAAAGTGACCAGAAGCTGTTTGAAAAGGCCGTATTTTTTGCTATCGGAACGATCGAGAGGAACAAAGGACACACTGGGAGCCTTGATTGCAGTCCGCTGAATGAAAATCTGCATTTCAACTAGAAGCTGGAAGTACTGCATTCCTCAAGGGTCGCTTTCTCCTGCTGAAGCCTGAATTCAAGAATGTCCAACACAGAAGAGGAAAATCCCTCAACATCAGCTGTTATAAGGAACGATGCCCAAGCGAACGCAATGATGACACGGGTTGTGAGTACTGATCCAATTAATGTTAAAATTCCATGCTTACATGCAAGCAATTTTAGATTTTGGTTGATGAAAATGAAACTGCTACTTCGTGAGAAAAATTGCTATGAAGCAGTATTCATTGAAAATAAGGATGAAATTCCAGATTTGATATTAAAGATAATCGTGCAAAATTAATAATTCTAAGTGCCATATCAGAACAAGAAAATACTTTAGTCTTGGACTGTGACATGAGAGCATAAATGTTTAAATTCTTAGAAAAGCAATCATTTATGCCTTCTATGACTCAGAAAATATTTCTCAGAGAAAGACTGCACAGTTTTAAGATGAATGAAACAGATTCAATGGCTACCCATCTGAATCAGATAATGGAAGTGGTTTCAGGGCTTAAAAGAATTGGAGCCACAGTGGAAGATGAAGAAGTAATAGCAGCTTTATTTAATTCTCTTCCTGAAAGCTATAAAAGTACTGCATCCTTGTTGAGGATGAGAGAGAAACAGGAACTTGACTATGTTATGGAATACTTGAAAGATGAAGCCAGAACGAGAGAACTTTTTGAAACTGAGAATAAGATGCCTGTACTTAGAGTGCATCCTGGGAAAAATGAAATTATATGTCATTTTTGTGGCTTGAGAGGACACCATCAATATTCTTGTAGAAAGAAATTAAAACAAAATCAAAATGCAAATGCTTCTACTGGAGCAGCAACACCCAATGGGTGAATGAAGAACAGCAACCAACAAAAATGTGGTTTTAAATTTTCAAAGCCAGCAACAAAGGCTAAGAATGCGTCTGATAGGAATCCTACATATGCAATTACTGAATCAAATGCAAATCTTGAGAATCATTGGATGATAGATTCTGGAACTTATTTTCATGTCTGTAAAGATAAGAAATCTTTTGTGGAATTGGATGAGGACAACTGTCCTAAATTAGAGCAAGCCAATGGACAAATACTGAAAGTTGAAGGAAGTGGGACTGTAATCTTAAATGTTATGGATGAAAGTCAAGAAATTAAAAAGGTTACACTAACAAAGTGTGCATATGCCCCTGAGGCAGTCAGCAACCTAGTTTCAACAAAAAGAATTATCAGAAGAAATCATGAGATTGTACTCAGAAAGGAAAATGGAAGTATTATTGATCCTGAATCTGGAACTGAACTTATGCTTGATGTAGTTGATGGTCTTCATTATCTAAAGCTTGTTGTTGATGATGATATGCAAAATGATGCTGAAAATATTTCTGATGTAACACATGTTGTTGGGCCAGTGTATAATAGCCGCCCTGAGCCACTTGTGGGAAGGGCGGGATATAAATCCCGAATAAATAAATAAATAAATAAATAAATAAATAAATAAACAATGCAATCTGTATGTCAGCATAAAATGGCACATAACTATGGGACACCGTAGTGTGCAAAGTCTGCAAAAATTGTTGAAAGAATGTAATGTTGATGTTATTGATTGTGATCAAATGCAATCTGGTTGTGATATATGTTTAAAGGCAAAAGGTACCGCCCCAAGATACACGGGCAAAAATACTGTACACAATGAAAAATTTCTAGAGATGGTATTCTCAGATATTGCAGGGCCAATCAAAGAATCGGCTGGTGCAAGCAAGTACTTTTTAACATTTATAGAAGCCAAGTCAAGATATGTCTATGTCTACTTAATTAAAAGCAAAGATCAAGTATTTGACAAATTTAAGTCCTATATTGCTGCTGTGAGAAACAAATTTGGCAAAGTTCCAGAAGTATTGTTCACAGACAATGGAACTGAATACAGTAGCAGTGAGTTCCAAAGGTTTATGGAACAACAAGGCATTCAACATAAAACTACTACACCCTATTCACCACAGCAGAATGGTGCAGCTGAGAGACTGAACCGAACAATTATGGAAATGGCCAGATCAATGCTAATGCAATCTGGACTGCCAGATTATATGTGGGGTGAAGCTGTAAATACTGCAGTTTATTTGCATAACAGAATTCCATCCAAAGTGACTAATAAATCACCATTTGAGATTTGGTATGGCAAATGACCTGGTTTGAAACATTTAAGACCTTTTGGGTGCAAAGCATACGTGTTTGTACCTAAGGAGAAAAGGGGAAAACTAGACCCCAGAGCAGAACTTGGTATACTTGTAGGCTATGCTAATGGTGGAAGAGGATACAGAATCCTAGACCCTAATGCACGTACTGTCAAAGAATGCAATGTCGTATATATAGATGGCAACAGTGTTTTGCAAGCTCCTATGCAAGCTGAATCCACAGTACAGAATCCTATAAAGAATGTTACCTTCAGTGAATTTGCTATTTGGCAACCTGCAGAGACCACCTGTGAGCAGGCAGGTCCACCTTCACAAGAAAGCACTGAATCAGGAGGGGAAGCAGGAAGTCCAAGAGAAGCAGAGACAACCACAGTTACTGTGAGAAAGTCAGCAAGGAGCAACAAAGGCGTACCACCACCAAGACTTGGAATTTGTGCAACAGTACAACCTGTCAAAGTACCCTCAACTTGGAAATAAATAAATCAGCTACCTAATCCAGAAAGAAAGAAATGGATGGATGCAATGAATGATGAAATGAAGTCTTTATATGACAAGCAAGCTTGGACACTTGCAAACGTACTTCCTGAGAGAACAGCTATTGGTTGTAAATGGATACTCAAAGTAAAATACAATCCTGATGGAAGTGTGGATTGATACAAAGCACGTTTAGTAGCAAAAGGATACAAGCAAGAACAAGGAATTGACTATACAGAGACTTTTGCACCTGTCATAAGTCATGTTGCGTTCAGAATACTTCTAACAATTGCAGCCTCCAAAGGCATGCAAGTTGAACACTTGGACATTAAAACAGCTTTCCTCAATGGAGACTTAACAGAGGAAATCTACATGGTACAACCTGAAGGATTTGAAGAAGTTGGAAAGGAAAAACTTGTAAACTTCAGAAGGGAATTTATGGATTAAAACAAGCCGCAAGAGGTTAGTCAGATAAGCTGACACAACTACTAAAGAAGCAAGGATTTCAACAAGGGAAATCAGAACCCTGTTTGTTTACAAGACTCAAAAATGGACAATACCAGTACATATTGACTTACGTTGACTTTATGTTGACTTACGTTGATTTTGACTTACGTTGATTTTATGTTGCTACAACAAGGATGACATCAAAGAAATTGCTGATGAGCTAAATAAAGATGTGGAAGTCAAACAACTGGGAGACATAAAACATTACCTTGGAATACAAATTGAAAGAGCTGAAGATGAAAATTTTGTGCTGAACCAAAACCACAAAATTATGGACTTTATTGAATCCATGGGAATAAAGAAACATGGAAACATTAGTACACCACTTGATCCAGCATACGTAACTTTGCATGAAGGAAAATTGCTTGAGAACAATCATGAATCAAGAAGCAGTTGGAAAACTACTGTACTTAAGCAGAATCTCGAGACCAGATATTTCTACTGCTGTTGGAATCTTGAGTAGAAAGACAAGTTCACCGTATTACCATGATTGGAATGCCATAAAAAAACTGGAAAGATACCTATTTAAAACTTCTGATTACAAATTACTAATTTCAGCAAGTGACAACCCAAGACTAGTAGTCTACATGGACGCCAACTTTGGGAGAAATGAAGGAGATGGAAAAATCAACAAGTGGAAATGTATTTGTTGGAATACAAGTTGTGCACATTCCAGCCATTATATAGTTAACTGTTTGTTTACCTGATAGAGGAAGTGATGTATTGTGACCTAAACTCAATTGTGGGATGGTTCTTACTTTGCCCGCGAAAGTTGTGAACACAACATTGGTTAGAGAGGATGTTAGGTGTGAAATGCTTTGATCTTGTATGCAAGGTTTATTGCTCTTCTTCCTGGCGAAATGCTTTTTGGGGAGAAGAACAGAGAAGACAAAGAAGTAGCCATGTAGATAAGACGTAGATAGAACTAGCTGGTAAGCTAGATTGTTTTTCTGTTTTATCCCAAGTACCCTATCCTGATGTTTTCTAGTAAACTTTATTTCTTTTGTTAAGCTTAAGCCTCGACTCCAATTACTGCCACTCCAAACCTCTGAATTTAGCATGTATTCCCTAACATTTTGGTAGCAGATGATAAAAGATTCCCAACAAATGGTAGCCAGAGAGATTGGTTGGTTCCATCAAACTGCTAAATATTGGAGCTTGGCATATTGGAAAGTGATTTTTTGAAGGCAAACAGGCAGAGAGTGAAAAAGTATTTTAAAGTGACCAGAAGCTGCTTGAAAGGCTGTATTTTTCGCTAACGGAACGAACAAAGGACCCACTTACCGGGAGCCTTGGTTAAATTGCTCGAGGCCGCTGAGCGAGGATCTGCATTTCAAAGTGGAACCTGGAAACACAGAATTCCTCAACGCTGCATTTCTCCTGCTCTCCTGCTAAAGCCTGAATTTCGAGGATGTCCGACAGAGAAGGGGATGAAAATCCCTCAACATCAGCTCTTGCAAGGAACGACGCCCAAGGAAACGCAATGCAAGGTTCTGTGAGTAATGATTTGATCAATGTGAAAATTCCATGCTTAAATGAAAGCAATTTTAGATTCTGGTCAATGAAAATGAAACTGCTCCTTCGGGAGAAAAATTGCTATGAGGCAGTTTTCAATGAAAATAAGGATGAAATCCAAGATTTTGATATTAAAGATAATCGTGCAAAATTATTAATTCTGAGTGCCATACCAGAACAGGACAATATTCGAGTCTTGGACTGTAGTACAGCGGCAGAAATGTTTAAATACCTAGAAAAGCAATCATCTATGCCTTCTATGACTCAGAAAATATTTCTCAGAGAGAAACTGCACAGTTTTAAGATGAATGAAACAGATTCAATGGCTACTCATCTGAATAAGATGATGGAGGTGGTTTCAGAGCTTAAGAGAATTGGAACCACAGTGGAAGATGAAGAAATTATTGCAGCTTTATTTAATTCTCTTCCCAAAAGCTATAAAAGCACAGCATCCTTGTTGAGGATGAGAGACAAACAGGAACTTGACTATGTTTTGGAATACTTGAAAGATGAGGCCAGAAGGAGAGAACTTTTTGAAACTGAGAATAAGATGTCTGTACTTAGAGTGCATCCTGGGAAAAATGAAATTATATGTCATTTTTGTGGATTTCGAGGACATTATCAATATTCTTGCAGAAAGAAATTAAAACAAAATCATAATGCTTCTACTGGAGCAGCGACACCCAATGGGGAAGTGATGAATAGCAACCAACAAAAACGTGGTTTTAAATCTTCAAAGCCAGCAACAAAGGCTGAGAATGTGTCTAAAAGGAATCCCACATATACAATTACTGAATCAAATGCAAATCTTGAGAATCATTGGATGATAGATTCTGGAACTTATTTTCATGTTTGTAAAGATAAGAAATCTTTTGTGGAATTGGATGAGGACAACTGTCCTAAATTAGAGCAAGCCAATGGACAAATTCTGAAAGTTAAAGGAAGTGGGACTGTGATCTTAAATGTTATGGATGAAAGTCAAGAAATTAAAAAGGTTACACTAACAGAGTGTGCATATGCCCCTGAGGCAGTCAGCAACCTAGTTTCAACAAAGAGAATTATCAGAAGAGATCATGAGGTTGTACTCAGAAAAGAAAATGGAAGTATTGTTGATCCTGAATCTGGAACTGAACTTATGCTTGATGTAGTTGATGGTCTTCATTACCTAAAACTTGTTGATGATAATGTTGTTGTTGATGATGATATGCAAAATGATGCTGAAAATATTTCTGATGTAACAAATGTTATTGGGCCAGTGTATAATACAATGCAATCTGTATGTAAGCATAAATCATGTCTTCTTAAATGGCACATAACTATGGGACACCGTAGTGTGCAAAGTGTGCAAAAATTGTTGAAAGAATGTAATATTGATGTTATTGATTGTGATCAAATGCGATCTGGTTGTGATATATGTTTAAAGGCTAAAGATACCTCCCCAAGGTACACAGGCAAAAATACTGTACACAATGAAAATTTTCTAGAGATGGTATTCTCAGATATTGCAGGGCCAATCAAAGAATCGGCTGGTGGAAGCAAGTACTTTTTGACATTTATGGAAGCTAAGTCAAGATATGTCTATGTCTACTTAATTAAAAGCAAAGATCAAGTATTTGACAAATTTAAGTCCTATATTGCTGCTGTGAGAAATAAATTTGGCAAAGTTCCAGAAGTATTGTTCACAGACAATGGAACTGAATACAGTAGCAGTGAGTTCCAAAGGTTTATGGAACAACAAGGCATTCAACATAAAACTACTACACCCTATTCACCACAGCAGAATGGTGCAGCTGAGAGACTGAACCGAACAATTATGGAAATGGCCAGATCAATGCTAATGCAATCTAGACTGCCGGATTATATGTGGGGTGAAGCTGTAAATACTGCAGTTTACCTGCACAACAGAATTCCATCCAAAGTGACTAATAAATCGCCATTTGAAATTTGGTGTGGCAAACGACCTGGATTAAAACATCTAAGACCTTTTGGTTGCAAAGCTTACGCGTTTGTACCTAAGGAGAAAAGGGGAAAACTAGACCCCAGAGCAGAACTTGGTATACTTGTAGGCTATGCCAATGGTGGAAGAGGATACAGAATCCTAGATCCTGATACACGTACTGTCAAAGAATGCAATGTTGTATATATAGATGGCAACAGTGTTTTGCAAACTCCTATGCAAGCTGAATCCACAGTACAGAATCCTATAGAGGATGTTACCTTCAGTGAACTTGCTATTTGGCAACCTGCAGAGACCACCTGTGAACAGGCAGGTCCACCTTCACAAAAAAGCACTGAATCAGAAGGGGAAGCAGGGAGTCCAAGAGAAGCAGAGACAACCACAGTTACTGTGAGAAAGTCAGCAAGGAGTAACAAAGGCATACCACCACCAAGACTTGGAATTTGTGCAACAATACAACCTGTCAAAGAACCCTCAACTTGGAAAGAAATAAATCAGCTACCCGATCCAGAAAGAAAGAAATGGATGGATGCAATGAATGATGAAATGAAGTCTTTACATGACAAGCAAGCTTGGACACTTGCAAACTTACCTCCTGAAAGAACAGCTATTGGTTGTAAATGGATACTCAAAGTAAAATACAATCCTGATGGAAGTGTGGATCGATACAAAGCACGTTTAGTAGCAAAAGGATACAAGCAAGAACAAGGAATTGACTATACAGAGACTTTTGCACCTGTCATAAGTCAAGTTGCGTTCAGAATACTTCTAACAATTGCAGCCTCCAAAGGCATGCAAGTTGAACACGTGGACATTAAAACGGCTTTCCTCAATGGTGACTTAACAGAGGAAATCTACATGGTACAACCTGAAGGATTTGAAGAAGTTGGAAAGGAAAAACTTGTGTGTAAACTTCAAAAAGGAATTTATGGATTAAAACAAGCCGCGAGAGGTTGGTCAGATAAGCTGACGGAACTACTGAAGAAGCAAGGATTTCAACAAGGGAAATCAGAACCCTGTTTGTTTACAAGACTCAGAAATGGACAATATCAGTACATATTGACTTACGTTGATGATCTGATTTTATGTTGCTACAACAAGGAGGACATCAAAGAAATTGCTGATGAGCTAAATAAAGATGTGGAAGTCAAACAACTGGGAGACATAAAGCATTACCTTGGAATACAAATTGAAAGAGCTGAAGATGGAAGTTTTGTGCTGAACCAAAAACACAAAATTATGGACTTTATTGAATCCATGGGAATAAAGAAACATGGAAACATTAGTACACCACTTGATCCAGCATACTTAACTTTGAAAGAAGGAAAATTGCTTGAGAACAATCGTGAATATAGAGAAGCAATTGGAAAACTACTGTACCTAAGCAGAATCTCGAGACCAGATATTTCTACTGCAGTTGGAATCCTGAGTAGAAAGACAAGTTCACCGTATTATCATGATTGGAATGCCATAAAGAGACTGGCAAGATACCTGTTTAAAACTGCTGATTACAAATTACTAATTTCAGCATGTGACAACCCAAGACTAGTAGTCCAAATGGACGCCAACTTTGGGAGAAATGAAGGAGATGGAAAATCTACAAGTGGAAATGTATTCTTCTATGGAGATAGTGTGATTGACTGGAACACTAAGAAACAAAAGATTGTAGCTCAATCTACTGCTGAAGCTGAATGTGTGTCTGCTCAAAGGGCATGCAATGAACTGGAATGGATTATTTTTCTTCTTAAGGAATTTGGAATAGAGGAACCTAAACCAGTACTCATGTATGAAGACAGCCAAGCATGTATAAGCATATGCAAAACTGAGAATATAAAACTAGACAACAAACATATTGTCATCAAGTGTTTACTTGTGCAAGAGATGATTAAAGAAGGACTGATTGAATTACAGTACTGCCCTACTGAAGAAATGATCGCAGACATCATGACGAAGCTGCTCGACAGACTGAAGTTTGAACGACTATGTGAAAGTATGAACTTGATTGAAATTGCTAATGACTGAAATGATGCATAACTTGAGAAGGGGTTTGTTGGAATACAAGTTGTGCACATTCCAGCCATTATATAGTTAACTGTTTGTTTACCTGATAGAGGAAGTGATGTATTGTGACCTAAACTCAATTGTGGGATGGTTCTTACTTTGCCCGCGAAAGTTGTGAACACAACATTGGTTAGAGAGGATGTTAGGTGTGAAATGCTTTGATCTTGTATGCAAGGTTTATTGCTCTTCTTCCTGGCGAAATGCTTTTTGGGGAGAAGAACAGAGAAGACAAAGAAGTAGCCATGTAGATAAGACGTAGATAGAACTAGCTGGTAAGCTAGATTGTTTTTCTGTTTTATCCCAAGTACCCTATCCTGATGTTTTCTAGTAAACTTTATTTCTTTTGTTAAGCTTAAGCCTCGACTCCAATTACTGCCACTCCAAACCTCTGAATTTAGCATGTATTCCCTAACATTTTGGTAGCAGATGATAAAAGATTCCCAACAGTATTCTTCTATGGAGATAGTGTGATTGACTGGAACACTAAGAAACAAAAGATTGTAGCTCAATCTACTGCTGAAGCTGAATGTGTGTCTGCTCAAAGGGCATGCAATGAACTGGAATGGATTATTTTTCTTCTTAAGGAATTTGGAATAGAGGAACCTAAACCAGTACTCATGTATGAAGACAGCCAAGCATGTATAAGCATATGCAAAACTGAGAATATAAAACTAGACAACAAACATATTGTCATCAAGTGTTTACTTGTGCAAGAGATGATTAAAGAAGGACTGATTGAATTACAGTACTGCCCTACTGAAGAAATGATCGCAGACATCATGACGAAGCTGCTCGACAGACTGAAGTTTGAACGACTATGTGAAAGTATGAACTTGATTGAAATTGCTAATGACTGAAATGATGCATAACTTGAGAAGGGGTTTGTTGGAATACAAGTTGTGCACATTCCAGCCATTATATAGTTAACTGTTTGTTTACCTGATAGAGGAAGTGATGTATTGTGACCTAAACTCAATTGTGGGATGGTTCTTACTTTGCCCGCGAAAGTTGTGAACACAACATTGGTTAGAGAGGATGTTAGGTGTGAAATGCTTTGATCTTGTATGCAAGGTTTATTGCTCTTCTTCCTGGCGAAATGCTTTTTGGGGAGAAGAACAGAGAAGACAAAGAAGTAGCCATGTAGATAAGACGTAGATAGAACTAGCTGGTAAGCTAGATTGTTTTTCTGTTTTATCCCAAGTACCCTATCCTGATGTTTTCTAGTAAACTTTATTTCTTTTGTTAAGCTTAAGCCTCGACTCCAATTACTGCCACTCCAAACCTCTGAATTTAGCATGTATTCCCTAACATTTTGGTAGCAGATGATAAAAGATTCCCAACAGTATTCTTCTATGGAGATAGTGTGATTGACTGGAACACTAAGAAACAAAAGATTGTAGCTCAATCTACTGCTGAAGCTGAATGTGTGTCTGCTCAAAGGGCATGCAGTGAACTGAAATGGATTATTTTTCTTCTTAAGGAATTTGGAATAGAGGAACCTAAACCAGTACTCATGTATGAAGACAGCCAAGCATGCATAAGCATATGCAAAGCTGAGAACATAAAACTAGACAACAAACATATTGTCATCAAGTGTTTACTTGTGCAAGAGATGATTAAAGAAGGACTGATTGAATTACAATACTGCTCTACTGAAGAAATGATTGCTGACATCATGACGAAGCCGCTCGACAGACTGAAGTTTGAACGACTATGTGTAAGTATGAACTTGATTGAAATTGCTAATGACTGAAATGTTGCATAACTTGAGAAGGGGTTTGTTGGAATACAAGCTATGTACATTCCAGCCATTATAGAGTTAACTGTTTGTTTACCTGATAGAGGAAGTGATGTATTGTGACCTAAACCCAACTGTGGGCTGGTTTTTGTTTTGCCCACGAAAGATGTGGTCACAACATTGGTCAGAAAGGATGTTAGGTATGAAATGCTTTGATCTTGTATGCAAGCTGAATTGCTCTTCTTCCTGGCGAAATGCTTTTTGGGGAGAAGAACAGTCTCACAAAGGATGTAGCCATGTAGGACAGACATACTTAGACTAGCTGGTATGCTAAATTGTTTTTCTGTTTTATCCCAAGTACCCTATCCTGATGTTTTCTAGTAAATTTTATTTCTTTTGATAAGCTTAAGCCTCGACTCCAATTATTATCATTCCTAGACTCTGAATTTAACATGTATTTCCCAACACCACACCTAGTTCCAGCACTGTTGCATTAAAGCCTTGAGCACTCTGTTACTTTTTCATGGTTCCCTAGCAGTACTAAGACCAGAGAATCCAACACTGCATGCCAAGCAGATGCTCTACCATGGAGCCAGAGCTCCTCCTGCAATGAGGGATGATGGAAAACTAAGAATGGATTGATAATTGTCACTAAGTCTATTTGGCAGAACAGGACAACTCCGGAGCGGCTCGGTAGTTCTGAGATCTGCTCCCTGGTTAAGCCATTTGCAAGTCCATGGGTAGGAAGCTGAGTATGTATGATTACTCAGCCCTAAATCCCATTGAATCATAGGATTACTCCAGACCATTACTCCAGAGCAAATGTGTCTGAGTTGGAGGCTGTGAATGACTCATTTCCCAGTTCTCATGTCTCCTCTGCTTTGATTTAGCCGGCCTTAGTTTCTAAATTTGACGTTCCGTAGACATGCCAAAACTGTCATATGGCACCAATACCGACCTACTTACAAGGATGTTTTCTGGATTGCTTAAATAATATTGAGTCCAATAGCACCTTAAAGACCAACAAGGTTTCCAGAGTATACGCTTTCCAGAGTCAAAGCTCCCTTCCGCTCTAGAAAGCTTATACCCTACAAATCTTGTTGGTCCCTCAGGTGCTACTGAGGACACCATTCTACCTGTTCTGCTGCAGACCGACATGGCTAACCTCGGAAAGTATCCTAAATAGCATTTATTGACATGCTTCCTTCGCTACCAAGTGCTAATTTGGGAGGCAATTTTCCAGTAGCCCATCTTTCTCTCCCTCTACATTATTTTTATTTCTTCAATGTGTACTTGAACCTCCTTCCGCTTGCTATCTTGGATGGCCCCAGTGTGTGCTGGCATCGTTTTGGTGTGGGAAAGATGCCCTAGAAAGCACTTCCTTCTGTCTCTGTGGAGCTGCAGTTGTATTTTTATGGTCTTGCCTTGTCTTTTTTTTTACGCTCATCTTTGTCTTTCATTTTGTATCGGGAGACGGAGGGGAGGGAAGCAGAGAGAGAGGAGGTCCACATTATTTACATGTCAAAGAACAAAACCGAGTCCATGAGGTGACTTCTTATTGCTAGGAATTCTGGGGATATTTCAGGGAACTTTCCAGCGTATAACATCAAGTGAGTACATTCGGAAAACTAGACCTTCCTTCCTTCCTTCCTTCCTTCCTTCCTTCCTTCCTTCCTTCCTTCCTTCCTTCCTTCCTTCCTTCCTTCCTTCCTTCCTTCCTTCCTTCCTTCCTTCCTTCCTTCCTTCCTTCCTTCTTTCCAGTTTGCCTTTGCAGAGCAGAATTAGGCCAGCCTTAGGTAATTGATCCAATGGGTGTAGGCTAGAATAGCTTTGCATGGGATTGCGCATGTTTTCCTTCTAATTGTTCCGCAAAAGATGCGGGGAGCAGACGCTCTTTCTCCTTCCGACGCGCGCAGGGAATCCTTCCTTCCCGCGGAACATTTCTGTTACTTTTGCATTATATTGATTGATTCTACTGATTTCTAATCCCTGCGCCACTTTGGAAGCAAGTTTGGCCGAAAAGTGGGATTTAAAACATCACTTAAACCTTGGGCCGTTATCTACAGGACATTCTGATAATAATGCCATTTCTTAGGAAATCGGAGCCGCGGGTCCGCCTCCCAGAACAAGGCAGCCATCGCTCGGAAGAAGATGCCGCAATAGGCGAAAGACAGGGCAGCGCTGTCGGCGCTGTGCAGCTCAGGAGCCCTGACTGACCTGGTGGATAGGCCAGGCTAGCCCCGTCGCCTCAGCCCATCACCTCCGCTGATCTCTTGCCACTCGACAACACTTCCCACCACCACCAATGCCCAGGAGGAAGGGAGGGAGGCCCACGTGGGATGACCCCTGTCTCCATCCATCCCACCCACCGATCCCGCAACCAGTCGCCTTCTCTTCGGACAGCAGCAGCCTCTTCTGTTTTGCTGAGGCTGCCATTTGGCCACACGATCAACCTGTGGGAGGATCAGAGGAGCGTGTGAAGGGGGCACGTGTGAATTCCCTCTGCCCGGCCCGAGGCGAAAGCGGCTCTGAGAAGGGCCGCCTTAGGACTGCCGTGGGCCCCTCCTGCCACAATAATATCAATATTAATAATCATAATATAAACATATGCTTAAAATTAAATTAAAATTCAAACGCTTTAACATTTTTTTTCCTTTTAACAGATTTTCGTGGACTCTAAAATTGCTTTCTTTTGTGATGTGAGATGAAAACATTCTCTTCGACCCTGAAAGTTCACCCCCCCCCCCTCTAATTTGAAAAGAAATCAAGCCCTTCTCGTGGGCCCTGGGCTGGCGGCGCCTGCAGGCTGTGCCTCCTAAGGGAGCAATCGCCCCCCCCCCCGTCCTCCCGAGGCGGTCTCCCCTCAAGCAGAGCAGCAGCAGCAAGGCCTGGCACGGTGGGGGGAGGCTCTCCGAGCATCCTTCGCTGCCCCGGGGGGCAAGATCTGTCCCTTTCCGTCTGGCGGAGGAGGCGAGAAGGGAGCGGGGAGCAAGCTGCTTGTTCCCTTTCTCTGGCGGCAATAGAGACGAGGCGACCCTTCAGATGCCCGGCCGGCCGAGGAAGCAGATCGGGCTGCTGGAGGAGGCGAATGACGTCGACGGCCTTTTTGTGTTGGCGGCGTAGAAGGTCCTGGATGGACCCGGCACTGTTCACCCCCCCACCCCACAATGGAAGCGGCGGAAAGCCGTCAAGCCCTGGCCCGCCCGGTGGAAACTCAGCCCTGGCTTGGATCAAAGCGCTGAAAGCGGAAGGCGGGGGGGGGGCGCAAATCTCGCTGGATTCTGAGCGGGTTTACTTGGGCAAACGGTCAGCTAGCCTTTCCTTCAGGGACAGAAGCTTCAGATCGCCGTTGCTCAAGTGCGTAAGGCGAATGCTGCCTTTGGGTGCTTGCACAGGGCCACTGTTTGCAAGTGGGTTTTGCTATCCTCACACTGTAAAAATCCAATTGCAAAGTGCACCTTTTCCATCCCTACGTATTCCTGGGTTCTGGCCTGGGAAAGGCTGAGTCGGGGAGGCGCTTTGGGTGTCGTGCGCCTTTCTGTCCTCTAGGGGGCTTGCGCGGGACCGCTTTGCTCTCTTCCCGGGCAACATTTTGGTGGCCCGAAGGAGACAACCGGGCAAAACTTCTCCGACAACAAGGAGGGAGGGGAGGAGCTCTGTGTTGCCTTTGCAAGCGAGCCCTGAGGCCCAGCGGCTCTTCTTCACTTGTTGCTCCTCGCAAAGGGTGGTGCTGCGGAGCATAGCCTAGGATCTGAACTAGCCTCCCCTCCCTGTTCAGACAGGCAACTCCCTTGGTGCTCTTGAGCCAGTTATTCTTTTCCCATCTTCCTCACAGGGTTGGTGCTCGAGTATACAGTGAAGTAGCTTCTTCGGAGGAAAGCGGAGATAAAAGCGTGAGCGATAGCATTCTTGCCAGAACGTTGGCCAGAATGCCTTTGGCCAGAAACAAAGTGATTGTAATATCAAGTGCCCTCACCTGGACAGTCAGGCAGCCCCATTTAATCAGATCTCGGATCGGCCGGATGAGGATTTGGATGAAAGACCACCGAGGAAGCCTAGGGTAACCCCACGGAGGCAGGCAAGGGCAAAACTCTATGGGGTCGACTGACCATAATCAGCTGCGACTGGACCCCACGTCCCACCATCACAAAAGCAAGTTCTCTGTTCATCCATTTGGTAGATCTACACTACAATAGTGGTTAAAGGAAGAGGGGGGAAATTATAATGGAAAGACTGTGGCCAGGACTTGCTCAGAGCTCCCCTCTCTGCATTAAACTCATTTGCAGAATTTCAGCTTGTTTCCTTTAGAGCCCTGAGCTTAATTTACACAAATTCAACACACATCGAATTCAGTGGGGTTTCTTTGTGAGTAAATGGTTTAAACTGCTTTGCAAGTGGACACAGGAAACCCGCTTCTGATGTTTAAGGTCGAATTAGTCTTGTTGATTGCAAATAGGCCAATCGCTTTAAATCAAGGCTCACAGACAAATCCAGCAAATAAAGCATGGATGTCTGCCCTGTACTGGATTCGGCCCAGCTGGTGTTGACTTAACGGAGTTTCCAGTGGTCTGGGTGATGGACAGATATCTTTTTTGCTACCTTTGTATACCGTCTATCGCATTCAAGGCGGTTTGCAATCTCAAATGGCAGAGACCGATCCAGGACCCAAAAGGAAGCAGGGTTAGGAGAGTACAGCTCAGGCCAGGGAGGACTTCTGGGAGGCTAGGAGCCAACCAGCGACCTGTTCCAATCAGGTTGAGGGCGGGGGCCTAGCTTCCTGCGGCCTGCTACCCTCCTAAACAATCAATGAGGTCGATGGAGCTTTTATTTGCACGCAGATGTAAGGTCACCTACCAATTTAACTTAAAGATAGGAAAGCAGACCCAACATGGCGACATATGATTTAGGCTTCGATTACTGTATGGCACCATGGCATTGGCTTTAATAATTTGATGGTTGTTTTAATTTCTTGTACCCCACTCTAAGCCTTGCTGCGCAGGGGAAGGCGGGTTAGAAGTCCAAGAGAATAAATAAATAGATACATTAAAAATAAAAAATAAAAATGGCACGCTTCTTATCCCTGCCTGCAAACGTCTGCAATGCAGGGTCACGCTCTATTACATGAAAATGACATGAAAATAACAATATCGATCAATTTTCAGTGCACCACAGAGATATTTAGGGCTCCAGATCAGAACGGAGGCCATCTACGTCCAGGCTAGGATTCAGTGACTGTTGTCGCCCAAGATGCTGGAGGCCGCCAGCCTGAGTCGAGCCTGCAGTTGCAAAGAAGCCACGGCATCATCTTCGGGCGGGGCTGCAGCTGCCTCCCCCCACCAGCACAGCTAAATTGCTTCCCGCTTCATACACGGCCAGTTAGAAAAGATCCGCTAAGTAAGCGGTAACTTCACACAACTATTGTAAGCACAAAAGGACAGCAGGAATGTTCTTAGGCCCAGCGTTACCGCTACGACAGTTGCACCCATAAACGTCTTAGAAGAAATGTCCACGAGAAGCTCAGTGACAACATTAATTCCGGGCACGATCCAGCCCAAGAGAATCACTCTTCAGACTCTTTGATCCATTAAAGTGCATTCTTTGAGACCCATCAGTCTTTCCTTTTTTGCCTGGTTATAGCCTGCATTGTTTTTTATGTGTGCCTTCAGCTGAAGTCAGCACAAAACTCTCTCAGGGGCTCTGCTGCATTGCGCTTCCCTGCGATTAAGTCCCCTCGAACTTACGCACTAAGATTCATAGGATCAGAGGAGACATCCTTGAAGCCAGAGACGCTGTTCTGGTTGCATGACCGGGCCTGGAATCCCCGGCAGCAGCAAAGCTCCCATCATTTTAACCTGAGAAATTTCGCCCTAAATACATCTCAGATCGGGGCTCCCACGAGCGATCTCAGGCTAAATACCAGACGATCACAGATGTAAAACAGGAATTTTGTATGTCAAGGTTTTCAACATCCTGTCCTTTATGATGCATAGAATACCGACTATAATTCATTGGCAGCCTTCAGTGCAACCCGTAGGCCAGTGGGGGAGATGCGCGCCTCAGATCCGGCCTTTCCACACAAAAGGGAGGGGGGGAGGGGGGAGAGGGGAGGGGTGGCCAGGCTTTGGGCTGGGCAGGCGACGGGAGCCACGTGCGTAAGCGGCTGAAAGGGCGACCACCCAAAGTGACAGCTTGTGGCAGGGATGACACGCAGGGAGCTGCAGGGGAAAGAGGCGCCCGCGCCTGAAGGTCACTGGGCCCTTGGTGGAGGGGTGGGGGGCTTGGCCATCAGGCGTCGCCTGCGGAGGAGAACTCGGGCGGGACCAGCAATCAGGAGGAGGAGCAGGGGAGGGTGGCAACGACCCGCAAGCTTAGGAGACCACCTCAGACTCGCCGGCAGAATCCATCCCTCCGAAGGGCGGAAAGGAAACCCGAGGGCCAAAAGAGGGAAGCTTCGGGCTCCGTCCTTCCTTCTCCTCTGACTCGTCACGCCCCTTCTGCAAGGGATCCAGAGACTGAGGTCGAGCTGTTTGCAGGCCACCTCCTCCTGACTTCACGAAGACCAGGAAATGCAACAAAACAACCACCACCGCAGCGTGGGATGACGGGAAAGTGAACTTGTGTGTGCGTGGAGGGTGGGTGGAGTGGGGAGCAGCCCCGCTTTCTTCCAAAAGGTGGTGGGCGGTGCTGTGTGGGGTTTTCCAGCCAAGAGACGTTCAGAGGTATTTTGCCATTGCCTGCCTCTGCAAAGCCATCCGGGGCTTCTTTGGTGGTCTCCTATCCAAATACTAACCAAGGACGACCCTACTTAGCTTCTGAGAGATCGAATGAGATGGACTAGCCCGATCAGGGCTCCCAAATAGTTCCCCAAAGCACCTTTTTCTCTGACCAGAGTCCCTCAGATTGGCTCTGGAGGTCTTTAGGTGTAAATCCATCAGGGCAGGTGCTTGCTGTGAGGTTACCCTCAGTTTCCTTGTCATGCACCTTAGCACTATGTGGCTCCTGTAAAACAAGACAGCCACGTTTGAAGACCAGGCCCCGGGGGCTACCTGGAGAAAGGCCCCTGTCTTCATGTGGACTGGTAAGTCAGGGTGAGGTCTGGCCTGCTCATGTAGCAAAATGAAGGACAAGAGAAGTCACCTACTCTGACAGCTCCTCGTGTAAAATGGTACTGTCCTACTTTGGTGCCCAGTAAGTCTGCATCAGCCTGTGCTGTAAAGTTCCAGCCAGACCCACACCAAAAACAAAACTGAGGAGGAGAAAGGTTCTGTTCCTATGGCTGTGCAACTTTTCTGTTCTGTCCCCTTAGCTAGAGACTGAAGTGGCCCCCTGTTTCCTAAGGCCTTTGCTCTGTGCCAGCTCATTTGGCCGCCTGTCCTGACTCCCACCCTGGGTTCCACTAAAATCAGGGGGACCTGCTTGGCAAATGCAGCCAAAGATGGTGGACTTCAGATGCAAATGTTCAAACTGTTTCTTCACCCCTCAAGAGCAACTGTGCTTTTATCATCATATAAAGGGGGAATGTGTATGTACTATTATTTCTCCTAAGGTTTTGGGGTTCCCCCCCCCTGCCCAGAAGGACAGAGAGAGGTTGGCTCTTGGAGGGCTTCTAATTTATTTGTAGGAGGCAGCTGTGTTGCAGCTGCAGCCACAATGTCTTCCTCTCTGGCTGCCTTTTCTGCACTCAGCAGCTTTTCCCAATCTGCTTTGTGCAGCCAGGCCTTCCCCCTCCCTCTCCCCCCCTTTTTGTCTTCAAGCAGGGAGAAAGAGCATTTATTTCATGTAATTAATTTATGTCGATGGAGCAGCTCTCTTGGTGCTCCCGCTGTTCTTTCTTTGATCCTTACAAGGAAGCTTTAAATGTTCATTTCAGCAACGCCATTAGAAAGCTGATCCACAACACACTCCAGGCAACAGAGAAGCACCCGCAACATTGGAGCCGATTTTGGTCCACTGAAGCCAATGGCAGAAAGCAGCTTAAATCTAGGGCCACTGGTTTTAACTGGATTGTCACTGGGTTCTCCTAACACAAGAGAGCTAAATCCCAGACATCATTAGCATGTGAATTAATACAGAATTATGGCTTTTTGTTTCATCCCTGACAATGTGAAGCCTAATTCTACTCCTCTTGTTTTGAAATGGAGTGCAAATGCACTGAAATTAATAAAGCACAACCTGAGTTTCCAAGTGGTGTGCCATTTCTAAGGGAGTTTGAAAGACATGATAATATTATTTTGCTGTATTGACCCAGCAACTGTTGTCGACTGTATGATAATCATCATGAAAGTGCATCAGAATCAGCACTGGCAGACTTGCCATTCTTCTGACCCAAGCATCCCAGAGAGTTGTTTAGTGTCTTAGCTCTGTCTACAAGTATAAGCCTTCTTGTGTGCTGTTTGCATTTTACAGGGCAGCACAGATAACTCTCCTGGATTTTAGAGGGTCACAATAGCTCCTCTTGTGGCCAGTTTGCAGAAGCTGCCAACTGAACTGCAGCATCAGACATAAGCTCCTTACAAATGTGTAGAGAATCCTGTTTTGCTGGCACAGTGTTTAACTACTCCTGGAGGTTAACAGCATGATTCATGTGCAAATGTGTGACCGATGTGAAGTGAAAAAGGATTTGCCCAACTGGGGGGGAGGGGAAGAGGACTATTATTATACCTAATTTTAGAAGGCTGTAAGAGTGCCAGATGCCTGGGATAAAGAGCAGACAGCACCTTAAGGCCTTATTTTGTAGGTTCTATGAGCAGCTGATGGACTAGTTTTTGGAGACAGATTGCTGGACTGGATGGACTTTTGATATAAATCAGAAACCATTTCTTATGTCAGACCAGGGGAATAACTAAGGGGCAAGTAGGATTCAGGATCCTCATAAGCATTAAGAAGTCATGTGCTTTTCACATTTTGTGCTTCACATGGAGGTATTCTCCATTTTGTTTTTAACTGGCCCTTTCTTTTTGCAAACACAATTATGTCCTAATCTTTCTTATTCCAAGAATGCTCAGTTGCCTTGACTGCTTGCTTATTTTTCATATGCCTTTAAAAATTATGGTGATGTTTACCCATTCAGTGAAATCACAGATCATTTTTCTAAATGAGCTTCTGAACATGCAAAGAATGCTGCACTGGGTCAGATTTTCTGAAAACCACATACAGCAGTGCAATTGGAGTTCCTCTGCCAAATGGATAGCTGCCACTGTTGGAAATGACAGCACTGATCATCTAGCTTGAAGGGGTATTTCAGGCATTCTTTTCCTGCCAGGTGATCAGCACTAGACTAGATAGTGCAAACTATACTCATGCTCCCCCCACCCACCCCGCCCGAGTTTGGCCTAAAGTTGGCCTAAAGTGTGCCTTAAAAAAATTAGTGATCAATGTGACATTGAGCAGTTAATCATTCAAAAACCAAAATTTTACATTTTTGTAGATGATATAGGAAAGCTAACCGGAACATCAAAGGTAACAGCATTTCTCAGATCAAAACCTTTCAGTATCTAGGAGTCATTTTTGTATGATACTAGCTTTAGGACACACATGATTGCATCAGCAAATGCTGCAAATGAAACAAAAAGCCATAATTCTGTATTAATTCACATGCAAATGCTGCAGAAAAAAGTGCTAATGCTATCCTCAGATTCCTTAGGAAAGAGGGCTCAGGCTTTATACCTGCAGCTCTAAAATGATTCCAAGCAAAATCTTTAACTCACCTTTTATATGGGTCACAAATTGGTTTAACTGCTAATGTTAAGATCTTAGAAACTGTACAATCAAAATTTCTTAGGGCCTTGTTTAATGCAGCTAGATGCAGGGTCAGCCCTAGAAGTTGGGTTTTTGGCAACTTCACTTCCTGTTGTCATGAGTTAATTTATTGTTTGTTTATGCATGCTGATATTTAGCCAGTCAGTGGTAGGACCTATCAGAATGTTCGCATGTATTTCCCGCCAGAGGCTAAGTGTCAATATGCATAGTGACCTGTAAGCGAAAGCCCTAATTGGCTAATCAATACATTGGGGAGGTGGTCTGAGGGAAAGTTTTAAGTTACCATTTATGGCTCTTTGTCTGAAGCACTCAGATCTCCATGCAGTTGCAGATTAGACTTGAGAGAGTCAACATGTAGTTAAGGAGTCAGATAGGATATTATATCCTTTGTTGTTTTTGTAAAACTCCAAGTTATTCCCTTCCCTCACTAGACATGGAAAATACTTTGTTAAAAGCTAAATTGTGTGCCTTTATTGTAGTTTACTCTACAGTACTCTGCTAAACGCAACATATTTCTAACAGAAACAGGCCTCCCCATAGTTGAGTTAAAAATAAGAGAATACACAATTTACTTCTGGTTAAGGATACATTTAAATCTGAAGGGTTTAATACCCTTTTTTCTAGCCTTCGAACCCCACACCGTCTGGTCTGCAAAAATAATTGATAAAGTTAGAATGATTGGTTTGAATCCAGAAGGCTTTTTGACTTGGGTTTGAATAAAGCAAAGGCCCTGGTATTACAAAGATTGAGTGGTACTGAATCCCAAAATGATGAAGCAATGCTTCCTATGAACTACAGTAGTTTGCAACCCCAGCCAAATTATGCATCAGCCACATATCTCTCAAATATCACCTATGAGAGATATAGATGGGCTTTTTCAAGAACATGCTTCGATACATTTCCTTCCGCAGTTCTATCTGGCAGATTTCTCAGTTACCATTGTAGAAGCGATATTGCTCCCTTCTGAAAAAAGCGGTTGAATCCGTCACACATATCCTCATGCATTGTGAATTTTATCAAGAAGAAAGATCGCAATTAATCATTCCACTCCTCTTTAAATTTATACCACTAAAGCATTATATGAATGTTAGGACTAAAGTACTCTAGAAATATCTCTTAGAAGACACTCAGAAATCTGTAACTTATACAGTAGCATAATTCTGTGCTACAATAATTAGAAAGTGAAAATGGTTGGAACCAGGCTTTTTTGGTAGAAACCCCCCAGCAGGAACTCATTTGCATATTAGGCCACACCTCCTGACATCACCATGGTTTCACACAGGGATTTTTTTGGTAGAAAAAGCCCAACAGGAACTAAGAAGAAGAAGAACACTGTAGATTTATACCCTACCCTTCTCTCTGAATCAGAGTCTCAGAGTGGCTTACAATCTCCTTTATCTCCTTTTCCCACAACAGACACCCTGTGAGGTGGGTGGGGCTGAAAGAGCTCTCACAGAAGCTGCCCTTTCAAGGACAACTCTGCAAGAGCCATTGCTGACCCAAGGCCATTCCTACAGCTGCAAGTGGAGGAGTGGAGAATCAAACCCAGGTATCCCAGATAAGAGTCCACACACTTAACCACTACACCAAACAATACGACCACACCCCTTGATGCAATACCAGCCAGAACTGTGTTCCTGTCTGTTTCTGCTAAAAAAACAAACCCCTGGTTGGAATTAATGAGGTAGATTTTTAGAGCTCTAAGTTTTATGAATGTAAGATGGTCTTATGTGATGTTACAACTTTTAAGTGGGTCTTCGACCATAATAAATATTGACTGATTGACTGGATAGTACATGTTTATTGTGGGTAATTTTCCATGCCCCCCTCTTCCGTACCTATACATTCAGGAGATCAGTGTGAAGCTTTATAACTAGGAGCTGTGTCATCCATATCATCTGGTTCCAAGGCAGTTTACAAGATTTCAATAAAGATCCCAGCAAAATCACAACAATTCTGTTATCTTAAGATTCCCACACTCCCTTATATGCCTTTGTTAAATTCTTGCACAAGCTGACCCATGAATTCCCAGGGTGTGAGTACACAAGTAACCAGATTGATGTTATTATTAAAAATATTTGATATAGTTTATTAAATGAATAAATGAGTTAATAAGATTATCAAAAATCACACAGAACACAATACAAGAAAGCTAGCTTTTACTACTTAAGACTTCCAAGGGTTTGTCAGGTGGTGCAAAACTTACATGCAAGAGCAGGGCTCAGTGTAGACTTCAACAGCAGCAAACTAGCCAAGCATAGATTCAGGCCTTCACCCATGAAATCTCAGAGAGGACCCAGTCACTAGGACAAAACCATAGTTATAGTTTCTAACCCCTCACCAAGATGGTAACTTCCAATCCTGGTGGGCCTTCAGGAGAATATTCCAGAACCTTACATAATTGCTCCAGCTGCTCCCTCTCCTAACTGTAAAACCACTGTCTCATGAGAAGCTAACTCCTTTGGCCTTAGAGTGATAAGGTGTCGGCCTGGCCAAAACTATTAATTAATGATACCTGCAAAAAGTAACTCCACTCTGTAAAAAATGAGAGGGTCTCCAAAGCATCAGTCTCCCTGTCTTGTTTGGATTCTATTTGTCCTACCTTAGTGAATTCATTCTGGCCTCAAGGCATAATCAAAATAGCTTCATCTGGAGTTGAGTATCATTAACATAGTGATGTTACCCACTCACAAAAAGTTCCAGAGAATCTCAGGCAGTGGATGCAATCTTGTACACAGTTTAGGAACTCTCCTTTAATTTGCAGCTTCCTTTTCAAAAAACTTCAACAGACCTGCTAATGGATAGATACTGGGGTGGGATGGGCATGCTTGCAATATTTTATTTGCTGCCAAATACAAAAAGAAACTTCAGTCTACTTTGAAAATACCTGAATTCAGCAGAGAGGAATATTTCCATTGGAAGAGAATGGAAATACCAAGAGACTATGTATATAGGAATTTATTCACAAGAAGAGGGGAAAGTACCATACCCAATTTTGTTTTAATTTATTTTGTATCTTGTGCATCAGTTTAAAATTATCTCCAACACTGTTCCTGTTTCAAATTCAGAACACCTATGTGCCCCAAAGCACTTTGGTGAAACTAAAAAACAACAACCCTGAAAAACTTCTCCCCAGAGATATTTTTAACATATGTCTGTCTAATTCTAAGGACACAAAATATAAACTTTACCACTGATAAAGTTAACTCACCTATCATTACCAGCCAAAAATATAACAGATGAAAGTCATGTAAACAGTGAGGAAACCTGCTCAATAAAGTCATTTAGCTCTTAGAGACACATCATCAGATACAAGAAGTGTGTCCTTAGCTGGCAGAAATATATATACATATGTACTAACAAAAGAAGATTGTGGAAAAGTAAAGTCAACACCCTTCCTCTTTCATTCTTTCCCTCTCTCCCTCCTTCCTCTCTCTCTTTCTCTGTCCCTCTCTGTGCAAACAAAGGGTTACCCTTCATACATCTGACAAAGTAGTTTCATGAAACCTCACGAATAGTGCAGTCTTAGAGTTATACTCTTCTAAGCTCATTTAGTGGACTTAGAAATGACTAACTCTGGTCATGGCTACACTGTAGATGTCAGGTTTCTCAAATGCTCTAAAAGTTAATGTGACAAGTGCAGTATCAATATTTCGGTTATAAACAATTTTATTAGTAACATATGGTAGCAAAACTATATCTATATCTTACAACTTAAAAAAGAAAAATTTATCTACCCCATATCTACCCCATATCTACCATGTGCTTTGGGGCACATAGGTGTTCTGAATTTGAAACAGGAACAGTGTTGGAGATAATTTTAAACTGATGCACAAGATACAAAATAAAGATACTTTTCCCCCACCCCTCCCCCCGTTACTTGACCCCTGCCAGTGTTGTTTTCTTAAAGAAAAACAAATATTAAAGGTATCCTTAACTATTAAAGAACCAAAAGTTATACTCTTATTTTAAAAACTTAATCATTATCAAAGATTGTCCAGTGTCCCTTTATTTTCCACTCTTTTTTTATGTATCTTCTGAACTTCTTCCACTCCAACTTAAAAAGTTCTAAATCATAGTTTCTTAATATTCTTGTTAATTTGTCCATTTCACTCCATGACATAACTTTTATAATCCAGTCCCATTTCTCTGGTATTTTTTCTTGTTTCCACAACTGCACATACAATGTCCTAGCAGCTGAGAGCAAGTACCAAATTAAAGTTCTATCTTCTTTTGGAAATTTTTCCATTTGTAATCCCAACAGAAAAGTCTCTGCAACTTTGTTAAACTCATATCCCAAGATATTAGAAATCTCTTGCTGGATCATCTGCCAAAACGTTTTAGCTCTTTCACAAGTCCACCACATATGGTAGAAAGAACCTTCATGCTTTTTACATTTCCAACACCTGTCTGGCATCTTGTTATTCATCTTTGCTAATTTGTTAGGAGTCATATACCATCTATGCATCATCTTAAAACAGTTTTCTTTAATACTTTGACATGTTGCGAGTTTCATAGAGTTCTTCCACAAATATTCCCAAGATTCCATCTTTATTTCTTTATTTACATTGATTGCCCATTTTATCATTTGAGATTTCACTACTTCATTTTCTGTAGACCATTGTAAAAGTAATTTATATACTTTTGAAATTAGTTTCTCATTGTCTCCATTTCTGTTTGTTCTTTCCTTATTCCTTCAGTTTTGATGTCATTCTCCACTAAGCTTTTTATTTGTTGCATTTGAAACCAATCATATTTATGATTCAATTCTTCAGCAGTCTTCAGTTCTATTTTTCCACTTTGTATTTTTAATAATTGATTATATGACAGCCATTTTTCTTCACCTGTCTTATCCGTTATCTTTATCACTTCAGCTGGCACAATCCATAAAGGTCTTTTCTCATCTCCATATTTCTTATATTTTATCCATGTATTTAATAAATTGCTCCTTATGTAATGGTGAGAGAAAAGACCATCCATCCTCTTTTTTCCATAATACAAATATGCGTGCCAGCCAAATGTATTTCCGTGGCCTTCCAACACTAAAAGTTTTTTGTTTAACAGCGTTATCCATTCTTTCATCCATACTAAACAAACTGCTTCATGATATAATTTTAAATCTGGTAGTTGAAATCCGCCTCTCTCTTTTGCATCTGAAAGAATTTTCATTTTAATCCTTGGCTTCTTCCTGGCCCACACAAACTATGAAATTTTCCTACGCCATTTATCAAATTGTTTGGCATCCTTCACAATAGGAATAGTTTGAAACAAATACAAATATTCTCCTTGGTAGAATATTCATTTTTATTGCAGCTATTCTACCCAGCAATGACAAATTAAACTTGTTCCATTTTAGCATATCTTCATCCATTTTATGCCATAACTTCTCATAATTATTTTTAAACAGATCAATGTTTTTCATTGTTATCTCCACCCCTAGGTACTTTACCTTAGAGGTAACTTCACAGCCTGTTAATCTTTGTGATTCTGTTGTCTATTCAACTGCATATTCTTACACAAAATTTTTGATTTTTCTCTATAGAAAGTCCAGCCAACTCCCCATATTCTTGTATTTTCATTAACAACAAAGGTGTAACTTGTAAGGGGTTTTCATTTATAAACATTATATCATCAGCAAACGCTCTATATTTGTAAATACATCCTTTTATTCGTAAACCTTCTATATCTTTTTCTTCTTGAATCTGCATCAATAAAATTTCAAGAGTCATTATAAACAACAATGGTGAAAGCGGACAACCTTGTCTAGTACCTTTACTAATTTTCATTTCTTCTGTGAGGTCTGCATTAACACACAGCCTTGCCCTTTGTTCAGAGTATATTGCTTTTGTCATTCTTATAAAGCTTTCTCCCAGCTCCATCTTTTCCATTACAGCAAACATAAAGTCCCAGCTTAAATTGTCAAATGCTTTCTCTGCATCTGCAAAGAATAATGCTACTTCTTTTTCTGGATGTCTTTCATAATATTCTACAACATTTACAACAGTCCTAATATTGTCTCTTATTTGTCTTTTGGGAAGAAACCCTGCTTGATCTTCCTTTACAAAATTTATCAAATGTTGTTTAAGCCGTTCTGCCAAGATTCTTGTAAATATTTTATAGTCATTATTTAATAACGAAATTGGTCTGTAGTTCTTTACATTTGTGGCATCTCTATCTTCTTTAGGTATCAAGGAAATAAGTGCAGTATCAATATTTTATGATGCTGCATTGCACTGGGAAATATCCATTCCTCAATGACTGAACATGCTTTAGAATCATAGAATCACCAAGTTGGAAGGGGCCATACAGGCCAATCAGCCCAACTCAGTGCAGGAGCAACTTAGAGCATCCCTGACAAGTGTTTGTCCAGATGCTGCTTAAGGACTGCCAGTGAGGGGGGGCTCACCAGCTCCCTTTGCATGTAGAAGGTCCCAGATTCAAGCTATAGCATTTCCAGTTGCAAGCAATGGCATGGATCCAACAGAGTTTTTCCACAAGCAGAAGGATTCCTGGTTGTGGAGCATGACTTCTCGCCTCTTCCACCCTGCCACTGCCCAGATGCCCCCAAGATTCTGTTCCTGGGGGAAAAGGCAACTCAACAAACAGCATTTCAGAAGGCATTCTATACAAGGGAGGCAAAGAAGTCATACTCTGTGGGCAGAAGTCCTCCTATCCCTGGAAAATACCTCTGGTGGATCCAAACCAATGGAAAAGACCTCCCTTAGCCTGGGACTATGGTCGGGTTGCCAGCCCTGGATTGGGAAATACCTGGAGATTTGGGAGGTTGAGCCTGGGAAAGATGGGGGTTGGGAAGGGGAGAGTCCTTATCAGGGTATAATGCCATAGAGTCCATCTTTCAAAGCAGCCATTTTTTTTCCAGGACCCATTGATTCTGGTCATCTGGAGATCAATTGTAATAGTAGGGGATCTCTAAGTACTACATGGAAGTTGGCAACTTTAGACTATGAGGAGCTGCTGACCATCACAGTAATTAATAAGCTAGATAAACCACGGTCTGATTCAATACAAGGCAGTTTCATGTGTGTAATAGTTGTAGGATGCTTCTTAATACAGTTTCTAATTATAAAGGGCATAATCTAGACAAATCCCATGGATTTCAAAGGGATAGATTTAAATATATGATGAAGTCTCCCTTGAAATGTATGGACACATAACAGAGTTGAACTTTTGGTGGATGGTAACTGAACAAGGATAAAGAATAGGGAAAGAACTATAGTATATGTAATTTTTTTACTTACTATGTAAAGGAAAAAAGCAGGATAGAGTGGGTAGAAGAAGACGAAAATATTGGATTTATATCTCACCCTATACTCTGAACCTCAGAGTCTCAGAGCAGTCACTATCTCCTTTACCTCCCCCCCCCCAAACAACAGACACCCTGTGAGGTAAGTGAGGCTGAGAGAGAGCTCTTACAGCAGCTGCCTTTTCAAGGACAACTCCTACTAGAGCTATGGCTGACCTGAGGCCATTCCAGTAGCTGCAAGTGGAGAAGTGGGGAATCAGACCTGGCTCTCCCAGACAGAAGTCCGCACACTTAACCACTACACCAAACTGGCACCTATGGGTAGAGGGCACTTCCATGGAAATGGCTGATCTCCATCTTTTTGCTCTTTAAAAAAAATATTTATTAATTTTCCAAAACAAAAACAACAATATGAAAACAGCAGAAATGTAAAATAAGAACACCAAAGACACAAGATATCACTTCAAGACTAGTAAGCAATGTTGTAAGAAAGAGGAAACAACTTACTAAATGGCTATAATTTTAAAACTCTCAAGAATCTTTTTGTCCTTTTGTTCCAACTTCCTTCGCCTTTTCTTGAAACTCTTGACAGGCAAAAACATAGGTCCTATATCTCCCTCTAGAGGTAAAAGTCTGAAGTGACAGTTTATTTTCTTTGTGTTGGATAAACACAGAATGGCTGAAAATAGGCACATGTGTTGGACTGGCTAACATGATATCATAAGCTTTCAAAGTCCATTGAATCTGCACATGGAGTATGAAAGTTCATGGTTTAACATAAGGACAATCTCATTCTACATATTCTATGCTGAGATATTCAAATAAATTTTATTGCTGTTGCAGAAATTTTTATTTTATTTTTATTTTTATGTATAGTTCATGTTTCTTACCTCAACTCAAGGCAGATTACAAGTATCATAGAACTGTTCAGTCAACTAATTAAAACATTTGAATGACAAGAATATTTGAATTGAATGACAAAGATTCCTAGTAAAACAAAAGTATTAATTCAACTAGCAAGCAGATTACAAAGTATGCAAACATTTTAGTTTAATGGTAAAGATTCCTAGTAAAACAGAATATTGCAGTAGAACTGGAATTGAAGAAATGGAAAGAACCCTTCTCCCACATTATCTCTAGTAGAAGTTACCTCCCAAGCTGATCCAATTACATCAGAGCTCATAGCTCTACTCCTCGACAATAATGGTCTTCTGAAGAATTCTGTTCCAAATGAAACACTCATCAGAGAAATAGAATCATACATGAAATAATTGACAATTATTGCCCTAAACAGGTGGGTTCTTTTTATCATATGTGGTGGACATGTGAGATGGTGAAGGGTTACTGGAAAATGGTTCACGAAATACTACAGAAGATTATGAAGACACAGATTCAATTCAAACCAGAACTATTTTTATTGAATATATTTCCTGAGGACTACTCCAAAGAAACGAGACATTTGTTGGCACATTTCAACACAGCAGCCAGGATTCTCTCAGTGCAGAGATGGAAATCTCAGGAAATTCCCACGAGAATGGACTTGGTGGGAAAAATTCTGGAAACAGGAGAGCTGGACTTTTTACCCCAGCTGTTGGCTGGGAAATCTAAGGAAGAAGCAAGAAAATACTGGATGAAATTCTATGCCTGGTTAGACACCCAAGACTCTTAAGATTATTTGGTGTGAACTTATTTCTCCTTTTTTCCTGTATTTTATATTACAAAATTGCCTGTACTGGAATTGTCAAAACTAATAGATATCTTAACCAAAAGATTCATAATATAAAATATTAAAATGTTGATGATGTTTAGCTTAGAGATAATAATATGTGACAATTTATGTATTTTAAGAAAGTACTGCAGATGTAGGCTTGTATTCTTTGAAAATATCTTTATGCAGAATAAGATTAATATGTATCTTGTTTTCTATTCCCTTTATTCCCTACCCCTATTTTTCTGAAACTAATAAAACTTTTTAAAAACTAAAATTCTCACCAAAATGCATTCAGAAAGATTTGTCTTACACAACCCACATCTGAAAGATTTGGTGTGTTTGGGGTGTAGCTATTTTATACAAGCCCTGACCAGGTTAGTCCAGGCTAGCCCCATCTCATCAGATTGTGGAAGCTGAGAAGGGTTGACTCTGGTTAGTATTTGGATGGGAGACCTCTCAGGAATACTAGGGCTGTGACGTAGAAGCAGGCAATGGCAAACCACATCTCTTGCCTTGAAAACCCTATGGGATTGCTATAAATCATCCATGACTTGATGGTACTTTCCACCACTACTACATTTTATACAGGGCAATTATGTGAAATTCACAAGACTATAAAATTATTTAATTTGTCTCTTCCAAATGCATGATACAGATGCTTCTGAGCTTAGAATTAATTTTGCCATAGAAATACACATTTTAATACTGTGATCTATTCATTCTTCATATTGTAAGATTTAGTTCTGGGCATAAAGTCATTTTATTCATACATTATCTTTTTTTAAATGATGGAATAGAAATAACATTACTAAATTGGAAAAAAATTCTCAGGCCTGCTTTGTTCAATTAAGAGTTAAAGAGCACCACAAGTTCATCCTATCAGTCAGAGAGTCCTGTGAGTCCTCCAACAAATATTATTTGAGGCTCTTATAAATACTAATTTGTCATAAACTAATCTGGAGATTTCACTGGCTAAAGGGAATTTGATTAGTGAAAAGAAGAATTTACTGCTTTTCACTGCCATCTTAAGAACATAACAAAAGCCTTACCAGATCAGACCAGAGATCCATCTAGTCCAGCATCCTGTCTCACACAGTAGCCAATCAGTACCTGGAGGTGCAACAACAACAAGGCACAGAGGCTGAGGCCTTCCTCTGATGTTGTCTGCTGGCACTGAAATCCAGAGGTTTACTGACTCTGAATAGATCCAAGTGGGCAGCCATGTTGGTCTGAAGTAGTAGAACAAAATAGGAGTCAAGCTGCACCATTAAGACCAACTTAGTTTTATTCAGAACGTAAGTTTTCATGTGCTCTAAGCATGCTTCATCAGATGAGGAATCCGGTACAGTGAGCAGAGCGACACATAGCTGGTAGGCAGTGGCTCAGAATGCAAAATGGTACAAATTTAAGATCCAATGACAGAATAGTAAAATTATCTGGTAGGCACTTAGTCACCATGGCTAGTAGCCGCTTAAGGAACTATCCTCCATGAAACTGTCTCTAATCCCTTTTAAAGCTGTCTCTGCCTGAAGCCATCATTACATCCTCTGGCAGAGAATTCCACTCTCTGCGGAAAGTAGTATTTCCTTTTGTCTGTTTTGAATCTATTGCCTATTTCAGCTTCTTCGGATGCTCTCAAGTTCTAGTATTTTGGGAGAGAAAGAAAGTTTTTCTCATAAAAAAGGGAGAATATTTCACAGGAGGTTTTCTTCCCCTCTGCGCTCCCAACACTTCCCAATTTTCTATTTGAAAAATAGGAAACTTTTGAGGGCTTTCCCATACTATACATTTTGACTAAGAAAAATCCTGTCTTAAGAAGTGTTTTACACATTCTAAAACAGACAATATTTAATGAAGAGTTTCTTTTCAGTGGTTCCCAAAATTTTCCAGTGTTTCCGTAGGAAAAACTGGGAAGCCTTCAGATAAAAATCGGGGAAATAATTACCCCCTCTCCTGTTTTCCTGTTTTTTTTAAATCTCTTGGGCCTTCATACCTCTAGGGGTAACAGGAACAACAACCAGAAAAATGCCCATGAGAACATAAATTTAGCCATCTCAGTTAAACAGCAGTAGCCATCTTAGTTAAACAGCAGTAGGACCTGGTTAGTCCAGGAACAGTTTATAATCTAAACTGAAGAAAGCATACAGGAGTGTCAAACTCTTTTGTTATGAGGGCTGGATCTGACATAAATTAGACCTTGTTGGGCCAGGCCGTATGTGTATCTATTTAAGATTAGGTAGCAGAGATATAAACTTTATAAAGGACACAGACAACCAGTGCCGGCCCAAGGGCCAGCCCAAAGCTTTTAACATTCCCTCATGTGGTCTTTCACACCTTATCTATAGCAGAAACACACAGGCCTTCTATGCATACCATCTATAAAGGCTCTTCCAACATTATTTAAGTACATGCAGATAGAAATTAATTGCGGAATACATATACACATATGTGTATATGATGAGTCTGGAAGGTAAGAATCTTTCGCTCTGGCTGGGTGCATTTGAGGTGGCATAAGAAAAAAACATGTCAATATTGCATTTTGTAATGTAATGTAATGTAAAATTTTATTTATATCCCGCCCTCCCCCGCCGAAGCAGGCTCAGGGCGGCTAACAGCACTTTAAGTAAACAATACAATAATAAAACATTAAATTCACATTAAAATCCACATTAAAACAATTTTGGAATGTGGGAATGATGTACCTTACTACTATGATTTCCTTCTGCCATGCAGGCATTAAATTATCTCTGATTTGTATACTGTGATATTGTATTTTTGCATGAAGGCCCATGAAAGCAACATTTGGGAGCATTCATCAGTTACATCTATATCAGAATAGCTGATCAACCCATGATGCAGCCATCCAGCAAAAGTTATGCTTTTGAAAGCAACAGAATGGAGCTTTGTTGAGGTTAGTGGGCATGGAGCTTTGTTGAGGTTAATGGGCATTTACTGCCATCAGTAGGAGCCAGTCATAGCTAGCCTTCACTAGATTGGTCCCTCAGATTAAGGTAGTTTTAAGAGTACAATCCTTATGATTCATGGTGGGATAAGTGGAAATGTGTCTTAAAGAACTGGTACCATGAATTACAGCTAATGTATGAAAGTAATGGTACAAAATTTGAAACAACTGAATTTTTAATTTGCTAATAAATTGTCTGCAGATATCCACTGGTTTGTTGGTCTTCTGCGTTTATTGAGTAAGAGCTCTGAAGACGCCAAGAAATCCAGTCCTGTACACAGCTGTGATTAAACTAGCTATATACAATTTATTTACAATTATGATACAGACTGTCAAAGTGCTCTGCTTACAATTCACCATCCAACCTCCACAAGTAGTGAAGTACTTCTGTACATTTATACAAGTTCTCCAGGTGATGGACCAATCAGGTTAGTGCTGAGTCATGCTCACCTCAGCCTGGCTGATGCAATTTGGCAGTCTGCCAACTGCCCCTGCCAGCCAGATCATCTACTGTCATTTAGATCTTGTGGTGTCAGCAGTGGTCTGATACCTGAACATATACTAACACCCCTCCTCAGGTGCAGATCACTAGCTGCAGCATATCCCTTAATGTTATGAATTTTTCCACAGTGACATTTTAATGCACACATCAGCAACATTACATTGCATCAACAGCATTCCTTTTAAATCTCCATTCTTATTGTCATTGTGTCATAGTTTAGTACCTTAGCAGCCAGCATTGCCTTTCTTTACACATCGGTTGCTGTTAGGCAACTTAGTTTATGTGGCTTCTCCCAGCCCTTTACAATCACATTCCTACTGGCAGCTCCCCAGGCTTGCACACTTTAGTGTTTATTTAACAATCACATGTTTGTTTAATATTCTGCCCACCAGCCTTCAGTCTTCCCCATAGTCTAAGTCTAACACACTTTGATAGCATCAAGGCTCTGTGGCGGGCACATAGTTGATGGCTGTGTCAAACCCATACCTCTTCAGAGGCACCCCCTTGTTTATCCGGGTCAACACTCTGACTTCTGTCTGTGCACTCTGTGTACTAACAGAGCTTTCCCCTTTTTACAGCCTCTAAACTGTCAGAGCCTTGAGTTCTCTCCCTCCCCTCTGCTGAGGAAGTCTCCTGTTTGCTAGTTACATGCCCTCCTCACTCTGCTGAGACGCCGGTAACTCTAGATTGCTGGGTACTTCATTTGCATGCACCCTGCTCCTGCTTTCGTCCTCACAGAATGAGGCAGACCTGCTAAACCGCAGCATATTTCTCTCATCAGCGAATCTATACGCTTTCATCCCATTCTGGTACCCTAAGAACAGCAATTTCCTTGCTCTGGCACCCCCTTTTCTTCTTTTGTCTAATGGCACATTCACCCAAGCCTTGGAACCAAAGATTCATAGAAAATCCAAGCTTGGTTTCTTCCCATACAGTACCCTGTAGGGAATGTCATCAGTTGCTTGGGTCCACAACCAGTTTATAATAAAGCACGCTGTTTTCAGTGCCTCTCCCCAAAAGGTTATTTTTAGTTCGCTATCTTTTAACATAGCGTGGAGCATCGTTTGAAGGACACCCCCTTTTCTTTCTGCCACCCCATTTTCTGATGGAGTAGAGACATTAGCCAGTCTGTGATATATTCCCTGGTCTCTAAGCCAGGAGGCAAATTGATTTCCAACAAACTCTCCCCCCATATCTGTCTGCAAAGCACCTATTTTACAGTTTAACTGCCTTTGCACATGCTTAGCCTGGTACTTGAAGGTTGAATACACCTCTGATTTCTGTTTCATCACATATACCCAAGTGAAACGACTGTGGTCGTCTACCAAGATTAGGGCATATTTGTGCTTAGATACACTGGAAGCATAAGGACCAATGACGTCGGCATGAATTAGCTGTAGGGGCCTCTCAGAGACTATATTACTCACTTTGGCCACTGGGTAGGCCTTGGATTTTGCCTGCTTGCATACGTTACAGTCAAGGTATGCATTGCAGGACTCTATCTTTTCCCCTTCTAGAATGGCCAGAATCTTATGAATAGTATTATTACTTGCATGCCCCAGCCTCCTATGCAATCTATGGATACATTTATGGTGAGGCTGCTTGTTACACACCGCTTGTGCTTTCCCTTCAGTCTGATCTAGCACATACACATTATCTTTTAATAGACCCCTGGCCAATTGTTTACGTGCCTTTAAGATGTTGCAAATATTTACATCAAAAATTACAGTAAAGCCTGCCTTAGTCAATGCAGAGACGCTTAACAGGCTTGTCTCAAGACTAGGCACACACAACACATTTACAAATTTGTGCTTCAGTCCAGGAAAATACACAGACCCTTGGCAGAGAACCTCAGCCTTTCTGCCATCAGCAAGACTTACAAACCACAAATTTGCAGGGTCAGTGTCCTCTAGCAGTCTCTCCTTGCAGCAGAACATCTGAGTGGCCCCGGAGTCGAAAATCCACGGTGCTCTTTGCAGACCCGAGTCAGTCTTCACCAGTTTCACATGCTGGTTCTGCGAAGACCTCTGCCTGCCTCTCTGTAGCTCAGGGCAACTCCTCTTCAGATGTTTTTCACTGCCGCAAAGGAAACATTTCTTCTTTACTTTCAGCACTCTCTCCTCTGGTGTCTGCTGCCAGCTGGAGACGTCTTCCACACGCTCCAGCTCTGGCTTCTGTTGGCTTTGACGAGCATGGGCTGCCTGCTCTCTGCACTCTTGCTGTCTTTGGTCTTCAGCCAGAAGCTTGCCAGTCACATAGTTTAGAGTGAGTTTACCAGCGTCCTGGCCCTTGAATGCTATTAATAGCATATCAAGTCTTTCATGCAGAGAGCTCAGAATAATGTACACTTTATCCTCTTCTGGAATCGTTTTACCTCTCTGCTCCAATTCCTGGAAGCATGCAGATAAGCTGTTGAGATGGTCTCTCACCATCTCTCCGGCCAGCATTCTCTTTCGATACAGCTTCCTCATCAGAGGTATCAGCGAGCCAGCTGTTGTCTGCACGTAGATGGCCTTGAACTCGTCCCAGGCTTCCTTCGCCTGTTGTTTTCCTCCGATGTGCACCAACTGGTAATCAGAAATACTCAATATTATGGTTGCAAGAACATCTTCAGGTGTGGGGTCCACAGGAGGAGCAGATACACAGTTCCACAGCCCCTCTCTCTTCAGGAAATGTTCAGTACGTAACGCCCACACATTATAGTTAGAAGGAGTCAGCTTCTCTATCAGCACCGTAGCCACTGCTGTAGCCATCCTGCTCAGCACCTGCTTCTCAACTACTGCTGTTATCCTCTACTGAGGCAGCTTTCTCCTTACTCCTGGAGCACTTCTGCGTCTTTCTCCACCACTCAGCTCTTCTACTCATGGCACTCAGGCGCAGCGGAAGCGTGCTGGGCCCATAACCCTGTTGGTCTTCCGCGTTTATTGAGTAAGAGCTCTGAAGACGCCAAGAAATCCAGTCCTGTACACAGCTGTGATTAAACTAGCTATATACAATTTATTTACAATTATGATACAGACTGTCAAAGTGCTCAGCTTACAATTCACCATCCAACCTCCACAAGTAGTGAAGTACTTCTGTACATTTATACAAGTTCTCCAGGTGATGGACCAATCAGGTTAGTGCTGAGTCATGCTCACCTCAGCCTGGCTGATGCAATCCGGCAGTCTGCCAAATGCCCCTGCCAGCCAGATTGTCATGGGTGCTGGAGACCCTGCAGAAGAAGCTGAGCCTGCAGAAGAAACTGTGCCCCTGCCACCGGCACCAGTGCCCCTGCCACCGGCACCAGTGCCCCTGCCTCCTACTGGAGAAGATCCAAGCCCCCCTGCCTCACCCTCTCGGGTGGCTCGTGTGCGTGACTGCCTTCGTCAGGACCTCACGGATCGGAGGAGGGCGGCACGCTCACAAGCAAGACGCTCCCTGAGCCCTGAGTTCTAAAAGGATCCTGGCCCCTCTAGGAGTGAGGATGCTTGAGTCTCAGCAGGATCCTGGCCACCCTCTGAGTCAGCAATTAGTCCAAATGGGCAACAGACAGCAGAGGGCTATATAGCTGTGGGCTTTGGGAGAAGGCTTTGTGGAAGCAACTAGTCACTTACCTGACGTTCTAGCAGTCACTTCGGCTTCTGGACCCCGGCTTCTGGACCCCTTGACGTTGGCTTTGACTTCTGGACCCCCTGACTTCGGCTTCTGAACCTCTGACCTGCGATACCTGGACTGTGATTTGGTTTTGGTGCTTTGAACCCTCTTTGCTCACCAGCTACAGACCTTGGACTGCCCCTGGACTTTGCCTGGCCTGGCCCCAGCTCGTGACACAGATCATCTACTGTCATTTAGATCTTGTGCTGTCAGCAGTGGTCTGATACCTGCACATATACTAACATGGTTAATATTGTAATGATGACAATAATTGTGTGCCATCAACTAACTCATGATAACCCCAGGGCCATGGAGCATTCAAGGCAAGAGAAGAACAGAGATGGTTTGCCATTGCATACATCAGGATGTTGCAGAAGTTTCTACTTCCCAGTCCCAACATCTCAGTGAAAACTATATTCATAACAGTAAACAAAGAGCCTTTTGAGTTTTAGGATTGAAGTCTGAGTTGAATGTAACTTACTTCCAATTCTGTATGTCAAAACCACATTACTGAAATTTAACTTTTGTATTGTAGTGCTACAGTGAATTTACTTGAAAGCAAACCTCATGGTTTTCAACAAAGTTACTTTCAAAAGGCATGCTAGTGGCTACAAAAATGATATTTCATGAGTCAAATAACAATTACTTATTCCCTGCTAAAACTGGTGCCTCTGAGCTGTTTCTTTTACAGTTATTGGGGGGAAATATAAGTACAGTTATTCATTAGCTGCCAAGGCGAGCCCTACCAGTGCTTTCAGTCAGTAGTCAAGTCAGGTAATTTTAAACTTAATCATTTTATAAGAGCCCAATTTAGGTAATAGTATATACTTTAAATGTAAAACCAATGTTCCCTCTAAACTTCAGAGTCTTGTGAGCAAAAATTCTACTCTGTGAGCTACTGGTTTTAACATTGTGAGCTACTGCATAAATTAGTGTGTTCTGGGGTCATCCTTCCTGAGCTAAGACAAAAATGTGTGAGCTGGAGGCTAAAAATCTGTGAGCTAGCTCACGCTAACTTAGCTTAGAGGGAACACTGTGTAAAACTATAGGTTGTTTTTGTTCCTCTCCCCTCACTCTGCACTGAGCCTGTGGGCTGATTCTATTCACAAAGTCCAACCTTGATACCACCTCTGCTTGTGACAATTACTCAGCCCCCAAATAAATATAATAGGGATGATCCACATGTGATTATTGGTGAATAAAGCAGGGGGCAAAGTGTGCTATCTTTCCCCTGCCTTGTGGGGCTGCAGTCCACTGTTTAAATGATTTTTATCCAGTATTATTATTTTTTTATTTTATTTTATTTTATTCGACTTACATTCCGCCCTACCCCATCGAGGAGGGCTCAGGGTGGCTCACAACACAAAGCTAACAAGAATCAATTTAAAAATACATTAATAATTATACAATAAAATACATAAAAACACATAAAACTCACATCAATATGCACTATGCTACCTTTCCTTAAATCAATTCTTCAAATATTCCAGTATTCAATCATCTGATGTTTGAGATTTAATGTTCAGGCATTCCAATATCAATTAATTATATGCCAACCAGAAGAGGGCTGTTTTGCAGGCCCTGCAGAACTGTTCAAGCTTCCGCAGGGCCCTCACCTCCTCCGGGAACTGGTTCCACCAACAGGGAGCTACAATCGAAAAGGCCCTGTCTCTGGTCGCTTTCAGACGGGCCTCCTTTGGCCCAGGGATTATAAGGAGGTTCTGAGACCCCGATCTCAGCACTCTCTGGGGAACATGTGGGGAGAGACGGTCCCTAAGGTAGGCAGGTCCCAGGCCATAAAGGGCTTTAAAGGTCATAACCAGCACCTTTTACCGAACTCGGTATGTTATCGGCAGCCAATGCAGTCCCCAAAGCCCCAGCTGAATGTGCTCCCGTCTAGGGAGCCCTAACAACAGCCGGGCAGTGACATTCTGCACTAGCTGCAACTTCCGGGTTCGGCACAGGGGCAGCCCCATGTAGAGGGCATTGCAGTAGTCCAGCCTCGAGGTGACCGTTGCATGGATCACTGTTGCCAGGTCGCCGTCCTCCAGGAAAGGGGCCAGCTGCCTTGCCCGCCTGAGATGAAAAAATGCGGACTTGGCAGTGGCTGCTATCTGGGCCTCCATAGTTAGAGTAGGCTCCAATAGCACCCCCAGGCTACTAACCCTGTGCGCCGTTGACAGAGGCACACCATCGAGGGCCAGTAATGGAATCTCCCTCCCCGGACCACGGCAACCCAAGCAAAGGACCTCTGTCTTTGCTGGATTTAGCTTCAGCCCACTCAGCCTGAGCCATCTAGACACGGCCTGCAATGCCAGGTCCAAGTTTTCTGGGACACAGGCAGGCCGGCCATCCATAAGTAGATAGAGCTGGGTGTCATCAGCGTACTGGTGGCAACCCAGCCCATATCTCCGGGCAATCTGGGCAAGAGGGCGCATGTAGATGTTAAACAACATCGGGGGAAAAACTGCTCCCTGAGGGACCCCGCAATCCAGCGGGTACCTCCGGGACAATTCACCCCCAATCACCACTCTTTGTCCCCGACCCTTGAGGAAAGAGGTACGCCGTTGTAAAGCCAACCCCTGAATCCCCACGTCGGCGAGACGGCAAGTCAGCAACCGATAGTCGACCGTATCGAACGCTGCCGATAGGTCTAACAACATCAGTACCGCCGAGCCGCCTCGGTCCAGATGCCGCTGGAGATCATCCACTAGGGCAACCAGCACTGTCTCTGCCCCATGACCCGGACGGAAGCCCGACTGATGTGAGTCAAGGACGGAAGCATCCTCCAGGAAACTCTGTAGTTGCAACGCCACTGCCCTCTCAATGAGTTTACCCAAAAAGGGTAAATTCGAGACCGGCCGATAGTGCGCCAATTCGGCCGGGTCCAATGTTGGTTTTTTTAAGAGGGGGCGGACCACTGCCTCCTTAAGAGGTGTTGGGAATTGTCCTTCCATCAGGGATCTATTTATGATATCCCGTACAGGATACCTAAGCTCCCTCTGGCAGGATTTAATAAGCCAGGAGGGGCAAGGGTCCAAATTGCAAGTTGTAGGGCGTGCAGACAAGAGGATCCTGTCAACTTCCTCCAGGCTGAGAGCGCCGAAACCATCCAGAATACAATCTGAAGACAGGCAAGGAGCCTCGGGTTCGCATACTGTCTCCAATATGGTGGGGGCGTCGCGGCGGAGCGACGCAACTTTATCTGCAAAAAAATTCTCAAAAGCCTCACAGCCGATTTCCAATTGACTAGCGTTTGGGCTGCCCTGTGGCAGCATTATAAGTGTCCGAATTGTGTTAAACAGTTGTGCTGGGCGCGAAGTTGCAGACACAATCCTAGCCGCAAAGTATGTTTTCTTTGCGGCTTTGACTGCCATCTCATAGGACTTCATACACTCTCTATAAGATGCTCTAGTCACTTCGTCTCGAGTACGCTGCCATTGCCTCTCTAGTCGTCTGAGTCCTCGCTTTAATTGCCGCAACTCCTGGTTATACCAGGGTGCTAGCTTTAGGCGAGGGCGCAGAGGACATCTAGGTGCAATCTCGTTGATGGCCCTGGAGAGCCTATCATTCCAGGACTCCACCAGGACATCGAGGGAATTGCCAGAGGGCCAGGGATCCCGTAGAGCCATCTGGAACCGTTCAGGGTCCATCTGGCTCCGCGGGCGAGCTAAAATACACTCGCCGCCTAAACGGGCTTGGAGTGGAATATCCACACGAGCCTTAAGGGCATAGTGGTCCAACCATGGCACTGTCTGAGCAGTAATATCATCCACTAAAATTCCCGCCACGAAGATCAAGTCTAACATGTGCCCCGCCTGGTGGGTAGGCGTTGTAACAAACTGGGAGAGTTCTAGCGTCACCATGGATGACACTAGGTCCATCGCCTGACTAGAGGACATGTCATCGGCATGGACATTGAAGTCACCCAGGATCAGGAGCCTTGGGTACTCCAATGCCCAGCCTGCTACAGCCTCCATCAGGGATGGTAAGGCGTCGGCCGGTGCGTTAGGCGGTCGGTACACCAGCCAAACCGCCAACCCCTCCCCAACGTCCCACGCCAAACCGCTGATGAAATAGTTGAAGCTGAAACTGCCCCCTCCTCAAACCCTCCTCCTCTCAGCCGATCTATTTATGAACTAACCTGCCAATCGCTCTAATAGTTATTTAATTAAAAGCCCCACCCCAAATCTTCCCAATAAATAATTAGCTAAAAATTAGTATGACTAACTTATGGTAGGGTTAGAAATGGGCAGGGTTTCTCCATCATCACCTCTGTTTTTTGACCTCTGCTCTCAGTAAAGAAATAGACCCCTCACTCTCTGCTTTACATGTAACTAAAACAGACACTTGAATAAATACATATGGATTCTCTTCTGTTTTGGCCCTCAGTGGTCTGTGGTCCTTATGTAAAAGCTTGTCCCACTGAAATGGCCACAGCATTTTTCCAAGAGACACAATTTCAGAATAAATTGGCTTATACTGAAAATTAACTGCACTGTGTATGGGACTGATCAATTTTTATGCTTCCTCTGAGTTTCTGTTCCTGCAAGGAAAACCCAAGTGACGGAAACAGGTCATAATCCCAAGACCCACAAGGTATATTTTGTAGCATGTTCATAGGAAGCATTTGGATCTTCAAATGTTCTGTTCAAGATCAACTGTATGATCTAAATATATATATATATATATATATTTGCTTCAGTTGAACAGCCAAATGTTTTTTGGCTATTTGTTATGATCAAATTCTTGGGTTGAAGACATTTATATGGCCCTTTAAAAAAATGAAACCATAATGAAAATGTTTTGCTGGCTTTCAAGTCATCACTCACAAGTGCAAGAAATTAAGCAAAGCTTACTTGTTGATTAGGCCCGTCTGGATTAGCGTTGCTAGTCACCATTTAATAATTTATTTCTTCTGTAATGATGAGAAAATACTCTGACTTATTCCATTCCACACTTCTCCTAGGGCCAGAGGCAAAATGAAGTGGAAGCTTATGGTATAAGCACATGCAGGGAATTCCATTAGACTACAAGGATTGATCTCACACTCTGATGTCTACAGGACTCAAACATATTTTCTGTATGATTTATTTTTCAAAAATGGTGCAAACATACCTACAGGGCTTAATTAGCATGCCATGGGTAAATATTCATACAAAACACACGTTCACACACCTGTCTGAAGACTTTCATGTGGCCACTGAGTGCCTGGTTTGAGAAGGAAAAATTGAAGATTTAATTGATTATGACATGGGGTGGATTTAGCCAAGGGCAAACTATAGTTGGTAAGGAAATAGGAACATGTGTGGAAACACAAGATGCCACAAGCTGATCGTGCCAAGAAATTTCATGAGACCTTTTCTGGTGTGTAGGAATGGCCCTTCTTTCTTGCACCCCAAAAACAAGACTTAAAGGAAATATAGTGGTAACATAAGAATATTTATTTGCAGGATTTTTAAAACTTATTTTCTTTTAGTTATATGTAAATGATTTGTGCTTAAAAAAACTAAAAAGGGTATGCTATTTATTACAACAACAAAAAACAATAATAGTGACAATACAGCAGAAGTCAAGAAGGGTATAGAGCTGGGAGACCTAAATGCAAGTATCTTGTCTGCCAGAAGCTCATTTTGTGGCCTTGTGCAAGTCAGTAGTCTCAGTAGATCAAAAGCTAGAAATGATAATATAAAGGGACTGATCGGAGGAAGTAAATGTATCCTATTTCTTCATCCTGTTTTAGGGCCACAGCTTTAGGCTCTGATCTTATGCCTCCTATTGGTAGCAATTCCACAAAAAATAAATGAACTTACTTCAAAGGAAATGCATTTATGATTCTGGAGAGCAAGGCTCTTCTGAAGTCAATAAATCTAAACTCCTGACTGCTGTGGGCATATTGTGATCCTTCAGCTTTTACACATAGAATTGGTTCCAGAGCAATGTTCTTCTCAACTCTCCTCAGAATTTTTTCCAGCTTTTCAGATATCCCTCTTGAACCCTGATACCCAGGAATATGGAGCTTTCTTACTAGATGTGCCTGTGGAACTTTGTGGGGTGATGCCACTGATTACGAATATCTCAAGCTTGGCACAGTTCTATACAAAATGAGGTAATGAACTTCAGCAACGACACAAACCAAGACAAATTGCCACACCCAGGGAATAGCTACAGCATATACTGCTCATATTAAACAAAAGGTTATATCATGCTCTGAGGCAGAAATAAGATTTCCAGTGTGCTTATTCCCTGTATGTGTGCATTATTTTATTATGTTCTTTTAATAAAACAACCTCCCTTGGTTTGGTTAATGTTGAGAGTCCTCTAGGGAAAAATCCTGGTATACAATTTGTGGAAAGATCCCATTGTTATCCCATTTTGCTAAGCCTAAAGTCTCCTTTAAGAGCTAATATTCTCCCCAGTTATCAGGAGACACCCCTTTGGTTAACAACCCAAATGCTGGCTTGAAAAGTTCTTTAGTATCAATTTACTCCCATGGATTGTTACAAGTATATGATACAGCTGCTCTGTAGATGTATATGCAGAATTTCTTAATATCACTCTCTGACACTTGCTGAATCTATATTTGCTTGTTGTGAAGTATGTAGTCTAATTTTCAGTCACTAAGTCTTTTATTTGGTAAGCATCTTCTGTATTTCAGATTTTTTTTTTTTTTTGTCAGTCATGGTTTGCAATTATAGTTCCTTATACAGATATAAAAACCTTTCTTGCTCCTGAGTGTACGTTCTTTGGTTGGTAGTTGAATGTCCTAAGCAGGTCTTGGCTATAGCTGTTCCTGTGAACTACGACTTCCAGAAAGCAGGTAGGATAAGGAGCAAATGTATGACACCAGCTCATGTGCCTATTAGTGGGATATTTAGTTAATATAGCAGAGTTTTGCCCAGTCATAGAAACGTGATACTGAGCACAGTAAATAAATTTCCCAAGAAGTATATTGTAGCAAAGGAAAACTTACATTTATTCAAGTAGATCCAGTTCACATTCAGGCTGCAATCAAAAGAAGAGAAAGAAGCCTAATCCAAAGAGTATTTTCCCTATCACAAATGGCCTACTTGTCCGGCATCATGTGTGTAGGAGTATGAGATCGCTGTATCTACAAGACAGATCTGCAGAGACATGTGTCTCCACGGAAGGCCATGGAAGGAGAGTGAGAGGACAAAGCCAGCGAGAGAGGAGGGGTCAGAGGGCAGCTCCCAGGTTAAGACAAAGACAGTCATCTCATTTAAGGAGATAACAAAGTGATGTAGTGCCCCCCAATGTCCAGGCAGGCTGAGTTGCTCACTCCAACACTTATTTCAGGGGTGGCCAATGGTAGCTCTTCAGATGTTTTTTGCCTATAACTCCCATCAGTCCCAGCCAGCATGACCAATGGCTGGGGCTGATGGGAGTTGTAGGCAAAGAACATCAGGAGAGCTACCGTTGGCCACCCCTGACTTATTTGGTTAAAAAATCATTTGCGTTGAAGCACAAAAACTTTTCACAGTATTCCTGATCTTCCACGTTTCTTGGTTAAGGGGAAAATCTTGTGCAAACAAATTACAAATATTATCTGATTCCAAAGGTAACCATTTTACTCACAAAAAAGAAGCACATTTTACATAACATATTCATGTGGGTAAATTTAACATATTGTTAACAGATTAACTTGCTACAGCTCCAAGTCCAGGTAAGAGAGAGAAGGTCCTATATAAGATGAAAACAGAGGGCAAGCAGTTGTCCAAGAGTCAACTTCTAATGGATGAGAGGGTGGGGTGACTGCCAAGTGTATCCAAGTGAAAGAATTCTCTTAACCCTTTGCCTTCCCGATCCTCTTCCATGCAGAGTTACAATATTCAATGGTGCCATTATTAGGTGTTGGGAGAGATCTTTTGCTAAACATTTTAAAAAGAATATTCACCAGAAAAGCTCCTAAAGACTGAGCTGATTCTGGGCTAAGCTAAAGAAGGTTCATCCATTGCTAGTTATGATAAGGCCCATTCATAAGTAACAGGAAAAGCACATACAATCCATGTAAATTGTATAGTTGATTGTGTTTGCATGTGCAATGTGTAATTCATATTAAAGCCAGTGCATGTGCAGCTGAACTTGTGACACATACCCCAGGACCCTTGTCTCTGGTTTCATTCCTAAAAGTAAATGTTTGTTTGAAGCAGAATGAAGTTCCGAAACCTCTTCGTGGAAACAAGATTCTAAAAAAAAAAAAAAAAAAATTCAAAGTTCATGAGGAGCACCAGGGAAGCATGATGTCACTTGTAACATTTTTTAATATTAAAACAATAAAATTTAAATGATGGGAGACCTGGTAGCAGCTGTGGACAAGCAGGGAAGCAGCCAGACAGCACAAGGCAAAAGTTTGGAAACTTTTTAAAAGTAGATGTAAGTCTCTACTGCATAAAAATAATATTGTTTCAGAGAATCCTGTGTGTTTTCCCTTCATTTCCATCTTGAGAGTTCTGGCATCATTTTTTCCAGAAAAAAAAGAGTCCTGGTAATAATTGATGCTCAATTCCTACTTTTCTTCAGTCTTCTTTTGCAACAGAAAAGATGTTCAACATGGCAGAACACAACAGAACACATGATGGGGGCAGGAAGTTGTAGCCTAGGAGTGGCATTGGCGCAGTACATATAAACAACTAGCTCCTTTAAATGAGACTATGTCCTTGGGGCCAGATGAACCACATTTAAGGGTACTAAAAGAACTTGCTGATATAATTTCTGAGCCTCTGGCTATTATTTTTGAGAATTCTTGGAGAACAGGTGAGGTGTCAGAAGATTAGAGATGGGCAAATGTTGTCCCCATCTTCAAGAAGGGGGAAAGGAGGATCCATGTAACTATTGTCCTGTCAGCTTGACATCTATTCCTGGAAAAGTTTTAGAACAAATCATCAGTCAGTCAGTCCCTGAGCATTTAGAAAAGATGGCTGTGATTACTAACAGCCAGCATAGGTTTCTCAAGAACAAGTCATGTCAGACTAACCTTATCTCTTTTGTTGGAAATAGTTACTACCTTGCTGAATCAGGGGGGTGCTGTAGATTTCAGTACGGCTTTTGATAAAGTTCCACATAATATTCTTGTTGACAAATTGGTAAAATGTGGTTTGGATCCAATTACTGTTAGGTGGATCTGTAACTGGTTGATCGATGGCACCCAAAGAGTGCTTGTGAATGGTTCCTCATCCTCTTGGAGAGAAGTGAAAAGTGGAGTGCCTCAAGGATCTGTCCTGGAACCTGCTTTGTTCAACATTGTTATAAATGATTTGAAGAAATAGAGGTGATGCTTATTAAATTTGCAGATGATACTAAATTGGGAGGAGTAGCAAATACAGTGAAAGACAGTGTCAGGATACAGGATGATCCCGATAAGCTGGAAAACTGGTCTAAAACAAATAAAATGAATTTTAATGGGGATAAGTGTAAAGTTCTGCATTTAGGTAGGAAAATCACCATCATCTGGGTGTGGAGCAGTGGTCACTGGGTGTCTGGGAGGGGAGGTACTTATGAGTTTCCTGCATTGTGCAGGGGGTTGGACTAGATGACCCCGGAGGTCTCTTCCAACTCTATGATTTTATTATTTTTTGATTGATGCGTCTGAGCTTTTTTTAAAAAAAAAAAAAAAATCTAACGCCACAGTTTAAGATAATTTGATAGAAGTACTTCTGTTTTTCCCTATGCTGTTATTCTCCTAAATTCTGTGCTAATTTCTATACAACATATTGGCTTACTTCCCCTCAGAGAAATGCAGATTTCTTTAATGAAGAATTGCAATTAATGAAGAAATGCTATTTCTTTAATGAAGAATGAAAACAGTCTATATTAAACTTAAGTATCTAAATCTCAGATATGTCTCTTTCATATACATTCACTCCTTATCAATGCTTTGAAATAGAAAAATGAGATATTTTGAAAATTTAAGCAGGAAACCTTTCCCTCCTACAGAATCGAGGAGGCAGACAAGGTCTTAATGAATTTCAGAAAGAAAAGAAGTTTTATTGTAGGTGAACTCAAGATGAATAAAATGCACAGGAAACCAATGCAAGCAATGTGTCATGCTTTTTATAAATCTAGCCCACAATTGTTAACATATGAAGCAGGTTTCTTTTAGTGCGACTTGAATTGCAAACTAAGAGGTTGATTCATGAAGACCTCGTGCAATAACAGTGTGGCTTTTCTGTGAAGTGAGGCAATAAAATGTGCAGAACAGAGGGGTATCTAAGTTCCAATGGTCATTAAAATTACGGTTTGTTATATGCATGCAGTTTAAGAATGCTGAGATTCCTCTTTGCTGAGGAAATAGCAAAAGTATGTGTGCATGAGACAGATAGATATATATACACATACCCATCATCCTTCCTGTGATCTGGAAAATCTGACTAGAAAAATAATGAATCCTCATGTAGCATTTCAGAGTGTTCATTATTTCAGAGTGTTTCACTTTCCATACATTATGTTGTATTCTTAGAACAATACTGTAAATATGAGACTGAGATTGATAAAATAATGGCTTGCAGGCCTTTTTTTGTAGAAAAAGCCCAGCAGGAACTCATTTGCATATTAGGCCACAGCCCATGACATCACCATTGTTTCATACAGGGCTTTTTTGCAGGAAAAGTCCAACAGGAACTCATTTGCATGTTAGGCCACACCCCCTGACACCGGGCCATCTGGAACTCCGTTCCTGTGCATTCCTGCTAAAAAAAGAGGCCCTGATGGCTCCCAAGACCAATACACCGTCTAAGTCATGAAATGAGCAAAAATTCTACTTTGTGTGCTACTGGCATTAAAGTTGTGAGCTACTGCATAAATTAGCTTGCTCTGGGGCCATTTTTCCTGAGGTAAGACAAAAAGGTGTGAGCCAGAGGCTAAAAAACTGTGCGCTAGCTCACACTAACTCAGCTTAGAGGAAACACTGCCCAAGACCTACCTAGTAAGTTCATGGTAAAGGAGACAATCAAATTAGGGACCTGATTTACAGCTTAGCATTTTATAATGCAATTCTAACAAAGTTACACCCCTTCTAGTCCACTCAAGTCAGTGGGCTTAGAAGATCCTGATGCTCTTTAGGTTACTGTGAGTGACTCCTCTCTATCAGCTCTGTGCAATAGGATTTAATCATTCTTGTCAGTGCATCCATCCCACTGGATAAATGTAAAGCTTGCCTCAGTTGCTTGATTTTATGGACTGGTTGAAATGTTAAGAAGTGAGGGGTTAATACAAAGATGCATATGGATCACTTCTCAATCTATGACGAATGAAGACCGAGATCTTCAAAAACATTGTGTTTCCCATTTTTTGTGTATTTTTGTATTTGTGAGCGCACATGTGCTTTCCCACTTTTGATATGGAACAGCTAGCTCTTGCTGATTCAGTAAAGTGCCCAGGAGATTATACTGGATCCAGCACTGCTGCTGGAGAAACAAGTTAATGAAGCTGAAAAAAGAAAAAATGCTTTCTTGCAACTCAGTCTCACCCCAAACCCTCACCTTTACCCAGTTGATCTGACCCCCTGGATCCATGCCATGGTAACATCAAGACTAGAGTACTGTGATGCATTTTATATTGGTCTCTCCTCAAAGTCAACTAGGAGGCTACAATTACTGCACAATATTGCAGCTCAGTTATTATTAGGAACACGGGGGAGCACAGATATTACTCCCATTTTTCAGTCACTCCTTTGGCTGCCCATCAGTTCCCAGTCTCAATTCAAGGTATTGGCTATCACATACAACCCCCCCCCCCTTCATGACTTTGGCCCATCATATCTGCAGGACCAACTCTGCTATGACAATTTTATTCATCTGAGCAGGGCAAGTGGGCAAAACCAATGAATGCCCACACATATGCAGTGTCCATCGTAGGTCCCACCTTATGAAATGACCTGCCTAAGGAGATCAGGAAGGCTCCCACTCTCCTGACTTTCTGCAGACTATGCAAAACTGAATTATTCAGGAGGGCTTTTTAACACAGGTGATTCTCGGTGTGGCTGAGTTGAGCTTACTGCTGGCTCTTCCAGTAGACCCCACAAGAAGACACACACACTCCGGCTTGTATCAAAGCAGTGTGTATTATACAGTTATCTACAACAGTGACTATATACAGTTACTGGAACAAACTAACAAAGTGCTTCGCCATACATCCAATAATCCTCAAGGGAAAAGAACGAAGGCACGTATCTATATTTATACAACAGCCAGCCAATGGGAGCAATGTACAAATTGCTGAGTCACTGTACATCTGACTCCAGCTCACATGATGCAGCTGTCACTGGCTGTCAGACTCAGATCTAAGATCTAAGCATGCTTCTTCACTCCTTATGCAGACTCTTTGTCAACAGTGATAGGGCTGCATTGTAGTGAAGTGATTCAGAAACATGCTTTGATAAAGGAGTAGTGACTGTGGACTATGCTACTGTATACTGTTTCTTGTAAGTATGTGCCTACTGTGCAATTACTGCATTGTATAATGTGTCATGCTTAAATGCTTATGGTTGGTTTCAGCTTTGCTTCCCCCTGTTTCAGATTTCTGCTTGTTTTCAGATTTCTGTAATCCAAATCCCATTGCATTGTTTATTGGCTGTTTCATCCTGTTGATTGTATTGATTTATATTGCTCAGCTCTGCGTTAAACCTCAATGCAAAAGCAGATTATGAACAACATTCATAAAATAAAATTAAAATGAATCCATTCAAAATCATTATATCAAAAGTGATATGAAATGTTTATCCTATGATGGCTCAATCACCAGTGCAAGTCATCCACGGAGCCATCAGAAGGAAATAGCTTTGGTGACATCACTATTCATATGTGCACTAATCCCATACCCGTAACTGAGAAAAGTTGGTTTTCCCTTTCTTTTGTAAGTGTCCATTTGTATAAATGAATTAAACAGTTTAAGTCCAGCAAAGCATTTCCACAGATGGAAAGATTTCCATCTACAGAGCATTGCTTCCCCCCCCCCCTTCTATTGCAGCCCTAAATGTATCCCTAAATGCTGCTCCCCAAGGATTGCCCCAACAGCAGCATTGGCACAATTTGTGGGAGAGGGATGTTTCCTTCTTCAGAAATTCTCCACTGGATCCAACCCATTGCTCACCTGTTCATTTGTAATAAGTGCAAATGAGCAGCCTGAATTGATTTGAGAAGGTCTTTGAAGAGCATTCTGACAACAGCATGATACTCATTCTGCAGGGACATCTTATGAAATGGTGTGACTTTTATTTGGAGGGGTGCAGAAATTAGCTTACAAGATGTCCAAAATCCATTCTCATTGTAAATTCACCAAACAAATCTGATTAAGGCACACAATTTTATATTCAGGAGGAATGATACACAAGGGGATGATAAAAGCAGGCAGTTGGGAATCAAAGTATTCACCATCTAGTGCTTGTGGTCCTATCCAAGTAAGAAAACCCACCATTTTATGGACATGAGTGGAGCTATGTTCTCTGCATACCAGGCAGAAAGCAAAGACAGCAGGGGGCAGAGAGGCAATACAGGTTTTTAGCAAGTTATTTTTAAAAAGCAAACCAATGCTAGGGGGAGCAAGTTTTTGACCATTTGAAGTCCACTCTGCACCTCTGGTTTTGAAATCTGCAGTCCAATTATTTGTTTACTTGCTGGTGGTAAAGCCTTGCTACAGATCATTATTTGCTTGTTAGGGTTTTTTTTTAAAGAACCAAAAAGAACAGCAGCCCAAAGGTAGCCATGCAGCTAATCATTGCCAGATGAGAGGTCACATTCTGATGGCAAAAACAGACTTTATAGTTCCAGTGCACCAGGTAAAATTCAACAATCACCCAGTTCTTATTAGGTTTTCTGTAACAGTATATACATGACACAAATGCTTTCTTAGTGAGTTCATGTCGAGTTCTGTTACCTTTTGGTAATAACCTATTCATGCATGCACAGAGTCACATACCTCTTACTTTGGTGCAAACTAGGAACATCAAAAGCACGAAGACAATTATCTACATACACTTCAGTGGTTCTTTTCGTTACTGCAACATTCTAAAAAACAAAATAAAACACCTGAGTTATGAGACTGGTAGAAGGAAGTCACCATCAATGATTAATTGGTTTGGGCACTAGATATTTGCCTGTCCTAATAACTGATTGCATGCTCAGAGAGACTAAGGTTATCAAGACTTTTAGGGATTTTACCTTGTTAAGTCAATTATGCCTTGAGAAATAATTACTGTGCCTGTGTCACAGGGTTATTGTGCTTGTACATTACAGGGACTGAACCATGCAATGGAGGCTTGGGTGCTGAAAACTTGGTCTTATCACAAACTTTTTGAAAAGCCATGCATAAAGTATGTCACAAAGCAAGGAGAATCAAAAGGGTGTAACATTACAGAGGAGGAACAGATCATTAGTTAAAATGGAGCAAATAATAAACCTACTGGGATGAGGAATTAAAAGGGCATTAAAATGTGTGATACACTTCATAGTCCCAACAAAACCATTTTGCATTACTTTGCATTAAACCAATGCAAAGCTACACAGAAAGGCCATTACATCATAAACAGTCATTTCATTTTAACAGAAACTCAGGGCCCCCTTTGAGTCTGACATTATTTCTGCAGCATGCTTGCCAGTGAAGCATAGCTCCTTCCCACACCTTGAATGTGAGGAGAGAAATCCCAAGCCATGTGGAAGAAATCCACATTGTGCCTCTTTCCTTGCCCTTCACATAAACTTGAGCATTCCTGGCATGAGAAAGAACTATGCCAGGGGGTTCCCAGCATGGAGAAGAGTCCCACTGCAGTTGCTCCCACATTGCAGAAGTAATATGAAAATTCACCCTTGCTGTGTGGAAGGTAGTGTAGTATAGTGGTTAGACTTATGGACTAGGTTTGGATGTTCACAGTTGGCCATGAAGATCTCTGGGTGGCCTTGGCTAATCATTGTCTTAGACCAGGGGTGTCAAACATGCAGATTCAGGCCCCTGGAAGACTCCTACCAGGCCCCCAAGCAACTGGCTGTCATCTGCTCCCTTCTCCCTCTCTCTGCCTCCTTCTGCTTCACAGATTGCTTTGCCAGGCTCCTCCCCCCTCCTCCAGTCCCCTGGGGAAGGAAGGAAAGAACCACAGTTTCCTTTGCCTAGTTCCCTGGATCCCATGGGAGAAATACAAAGAAAGCACCTTTAAGACCAACAAGTGCTAACATTTTAAGCATGTTTTAAGTTTATATAAATTTGTTGGTTTTGTCTGTGTCCTTTATAAAGTTTATATCTCTGCTACCTAATCTTAAATAGGTACAAACATGGCCTGGCCCAACATGGCTTGGCCCAACAAAATCTCATTTTTGACATCCCTGTCTTAGACTAATCAGTCCTCATGATGTTTTGATGGAGGACTGTGGACTGAATTCTAGGATCATTAGCTGGATAGGGAATTGTTTGGAGAACTACACTCAAAGAGTACATTTTAATGGCATTTCATTTGAATGGAGGGAGGTCTCCAGTGGGGTGCCATAGGGTTTGGTTCTGGGCCTGTGCTTTTTAATATTTTTGTCAATGATCTTGATGAGGGTGTGGAGGGACTATGTTTTAGGCAACATATGGACCACCTCTTGCAATCTGCTGTACAGCAGCAGCGGAGAGGACATCCTAAGATCTGCTTTACAGAGAATTATAAATCTGAACTTAAGATCATAGCACCAAAATGTTAATTATTCTGTGTTTTATGTTTTTATACTACCCTATGTTTTTATGGTTTTAACGTCACACCACTATGCCTACAACAACGTCATGCATATCTATGTAAGCTGCCCTGCGCCTGCCTCAGGGAGGGTAGAAGAAGATATTGAATTTATATCCCGCCCTCCACTCCGAGGAGTCTCAGAGTGGCTCACAATCTCCTTTACCTTCCTCCCCCACAACAGACACCCTGTGAGGTGGGTGGGGCTGGAGAGGGCTCTCACAGCAGCTACCCTTTCAAGGACAACCTCTGCCAGAGCTATGGTTGACCCAAGGCCATGCTAGTAGGTGCAAGTGGAGGAGTGGGGAATCAAAGCCAGTTCTCCCAGATAAGAGTCCGCACACTTAACCACTACACCAAACTAGGATATAAATGGAATAAAATAAATAAATAAATACTCATTAAGTAAACAAATGACTCCAAACTGGGAGGAGCAGCAAACACACCAGAAGATAGAGATAGAATTCAACAAGATCTGAACATGCTGGAAAAGTGGGGAGAAGTGAACAAGATGCAATTTTACAAGTTCTACACCTGGGTAACAAAAAAGAGCAACACACATACTGGATGGGGGATATACTTCTGGGTAGCAGTTTGTGTGAACAGTTTGTGTGAGCAGTTTGCATGAACAAACAGCAACAAAAAAGGTTAATGTGATCTTGGGGTGTGTCAACTGAGGCATAATATCCAAATTGCAAGATGTCATAGCCAGTATTCCCTCTAAGCTGTAGAGTCTTGTGATCAAAAAATCTAAATTGTGAGCTATTGGTATTAAAGTTGAGAGCTACTGCACAAATTAGTTCACTCTAGGGCCAGTTATCTTGAGCTAAGACAAAAATTTGTGAGCCAGAGCTAAAGAACTATGAACCAGCTCACATTAACTCAGCTTAGAGGGAACACTGGTCATAGCCCCACTGTACACTGCATTGGTCAGGCCACACCTGGAGTACTGTGTGCAATTCTGGAGGCCTCACTTCAAGAAGGATGTGGACAGAGTGGAGCAAATGCAAAGGAAAGTGGCAAGTAGGGTTGCCAAGTACCTTTCAGCCCCCAGCGGGGGACTCTCCTCGTGCGCCATATCATAGAGTTTTCCCTCCCAAATGGATAGAGCGTCTGGGAAAACCATGAAGTTTTCCTGAAAACACCTAGAGCAGTCGCCGCACAACATCTGGGTATGCTCAGTCTGGAGAAGAGAAGGTAGAGCAGGGACATGATTTCTTTCTTTAAGTGTTTGAAGGGCTGTCACTCAGAGGAGAGCAGGAGCTGTTCTTGTTGGCAGCAGAGGAGAGGACTCGTAATAATGGGTTTAAATTAAAGGTCGGAAGGTATCGACTGGATATTAGGAAAAACTTTTTTTACAGTATGAGTTTTAAAAGAGTAGAATCTACTATCTAGGGAGGTGGTGAGCTCCCTCTCACTGGCAGTCTTTATGCAGCAGCTGGAGAGACACTTGTCAAGGCTGCTTTGGCTGATCCTGCATTGAGCAGGGGATTGGACTAGAAGGCCTCTATGGCCCCTTCCAACTCTATGATTCTAACCTCACAAGACTGTGAAAATAATATGGAAGAGGTGAGAACAATGTAGGACGCCTTGAGATCCTTGAAGAAAGATGTAACTAAATATATATGTACTCATTCCTGCAATTTTTTCCATAAAAGGGAGTTATGGTATTCTCTGCTACAAAGAGGAGTAGCCCATATCTTTCATAAAACTGTTTCCAACAACCTCTTGCACCCCACCCTAGAGCTGCCTGTCCATGACATAGTGATCAGTTGTTCTCCTGATGCAAACAACTTCCTTTGGGCTCTGTACTAAATGTATATGGATACATTAGGAGCATGCACATGCCCTGTAAGGTGCTGGGAGTCTCAGACCCAGAGCTCTGGAAGCCAGGGTCCAACACCTTAGTCTATGCTCTTCTGAAGCCACAGGCAAGCCAGCAGCTGAAGAGAGTGCAGTGCCATTCCACAAGTGGTCATTTTGGCAGCAAAGGCAGGTGACCAAGAGGTCCTGTCATGGAATGCCTGGTAAGCTCTGCCTCTGTCTGGTCTCCTCAGTCTTAGCTATCTCTTCAGAAGGAAAAGGCCTAGGCTCTGCACTGCCTATTTAGTGGATTTTCATGGGCCATGACTACACCTCCTGCCTCTACTTAATTATCAGCTTCGACCTTCTGCCTGTCACAACTATTCTTTCTGTCTTGGGATCTACCAACTGTTTTTCAGACATGATTTCCTATTTGGCCACAACTCCACTGCCTCCACTTTCTATCCAGCAAAGCTGGTCTAATTGGAAACAGCTCTCTCTCTCTCTCTCTCTCTCTCTCTCTCACACACACACACATACACATATGCACGCATGCACACGCATGCAAACATGCACAATATTCCTGCATTTTTTAAAAAGCATGTACATTATTTTATAGTATTCTGGTTGGTCTCTAATAAAAATAATGCCATGGTTGTTTTGTAAGTTTTTGCTTTGGAGCAATGCAGTTACATGCAGCCCCTTTTTACACTGAGAGTGCCTGAATTCAGCCAATAAAGAGGGATTTGTCAACTGGATGAAAAAAAAACACAAAAAAGAGGCCCACAGCTACAGGACCAGCCTCCTGACTTACTGCCTAGACCTCCTGACTTGGCTCCCCATGCACACCCATCCCCAGCTGACCACCACACTGGCCACCTTCACTGTGCCATAGTCAGCATGTGGAACCCCCTCACTGCCACTGCCTACTTCATCTACCATGGGCTGCCCCAGGCCCCAGTGAGGACTCTCCATGGAGGCTGAACAGATCAGGGGACACAGATCGCGCCCTACAGGGTCTCACCGGCAGGGCCGGCCCTGCCACTAGGCAAACTAGGTGGTTGCCCAGGGCACCGGGAGGTAGGGAGCACCAAATTGGGATTCCCCCCCTCCTCCCTAGGCAAACAGCTAGTTTGCCGCCTTTCCCTCCTCCCTCCATGGTCAATTTCAGTGCCGGGGAACCACCGCTGGAGTGCCGCACTTCCCAGAGAGCCATCTGTGGGGTCGTGACGCCTCCCCGCAACTTCCCCCCCACGGCCACGCCTCTTCCTCCCTCTCCTCCTTGGTCAATTTCAGTCCCAAGTGGGAGGAAGCGACGGCACGTGCCCTTTCCTTCCCGCTGTGGGCCGGCAGTGCTGGCTTTAAGTGACTCTTCGGCGGGGGGGGGGCAGCTTTAGATGGCCCGCCGGGGAGCACGGCACTTCAGGGCCAGTTCCTTGGCCAGCACTGAAATTGACCAAGGAGGGGAGGGAGGAGGAGGTGTGGCTGTGGGGGGGGGAGGCAGGGGAGGCGCCACGGACCCACAGGTGAGGGACGGTGACTCAGTGGTAGAGCATCTGTTTGGGAAGCAGAAGGTCCCAGGTTCAATCCCTGGCATCTCCAACTAAAAAGGGTCCAGGCAAGTAGGTGTGAAAAACCTCAGCTTGAGACCCTGGAGAGCCGCTGCCAGTCTGAGAAGACAATACTGACTTTGATGGACCAAGGGTCTGATTCAGCATAAGACAGCTTCATATGTTCATAGATGTTCATGGCCCACCATGGAGTGCGGGACTCCAGAGCTGGTTCCCCAGCCGGCACTGAAATTGACGATGGAGTGGAGGGAGGAGGAGGCATGGCTGTGGGGGGGAAGATGGGGGGGAGGGGCCTAGGCCCCGCAGAGGGGGGCGCTCTGGAGGGGGGGCAGGAGTTTGCTTAGGGCACCATGCGCCCTCAGGCCGCCCTTGCTCACCAGCTGAGCAGCAGGTAGACAGACAAGGCAGGCAGGCCAGGGCACCCCACCCCCCCGGCTGGGCTGTAGCAATGCAGTGTGGCCATGGCAATGCAGGAGCTGAGCCGAGCTGTGGTGTTGCAGTGTGTAGCAGAGGCAATGCAGGCAGACTGAGGCCAGCAAGATTCATGTTTTGACATCAGATCCACAAAAGGGGTGATTTTCACCCAAAGTCTCAACTGACATGAATTTTTTTGCAAGGAAACCTTTTCACTTCATTGGGATTGACCCTCAAAATCAATGTACTCAGTAAAAGTGATCTTGTGTTAAGGAACAACTTTGGTGCAGGACCAGATCTGCACTCATAAAGCCCTCCATCCCCTGCTGCCAGGAACTAAATATGTGAGCAACTGACAGGACCAGGAATCTGTTTTGGTAGTGAAAGGTGGGAGCTTCAGAGCTTTCCTTTAAGATGCTCTCCATCCACACTTTCCCTCTCCATGGCTGGCTGGAAGAAGACCAAAGGCTTGCAGTAGACTCACACTGACCAAGGTAGAGGGAGGCCAGCACCTCTCCCAATAAGTGCCAGCAAAGCAGAGCTACGGGTCTGTGCAGTGAATGAAGCCATAAACCCAAAAACAAGACCATTCAATGGACCAAGCTCTGGACAGCAGGACCCTGTGCAGGAGTGAGATGGGTTGCAGATGTGCATGTTTGGACTTGATATTTAAATCCACCTGCCAGCCATTCCTATGTTGGCTTGAACTGTCAGTCTGGACAGCCTCTATCTATCCTGTCTGTCTGTCTGCCTGCCTACCTGCCTGCCTGCCTGCCTACCGAGAAGTAAAATCTTGAAATTGATTTTCAGTTTTTAAACAGAAGTTATCCCACTAAATTGCTTTCAAAATGTTTTTCTTTTTTTGCCTACACAGTATTGAACCTTAACAGCAGCATCTCAAACCTCTGTGGCACTGTTTGGATGCAGGGCCTACAGATGCTGATGGAATTAATTTCCAAATATGTGTGATTGGAATCATAGGGTAGATGTGAAACTATTTTTATTGCCATAATAGTTTGTAGTTGGATCAGCTCATTAGCTAACAGCGGGTGCTGGTAAGAACTTCCCTTTGTATATTATACCACAAGGCTTGAAGTATTTCTTCTTATAAAAAACGCCAGTCTCTGTGGTCTGTTAATCATTTGTTTGCAATTGCTTCCTTTGGATGTGGCTGTTAGCGCATAAAGGCTTATATTTTCATAAGGAAGTCAAGTATCAAGAATCATGCTGACTATAAGCCAGTAAATTAGTCTTCTCTATGCTTCAAGAAGTCATGAGAAAAATAAAATAAAATTAGGTCATATTATTCCAGTCCAAATTCAAAATCAACGTATTTTAATACTTGAGAACCAGAATTATGTTTTACTAAATGTGGTATAAAAGAAGCCTGAAGATATATTTAGCAACAGGATTATTGATATGTTTAGGAAACAATCCTAGTCAGGTCTCCTCAGGAATAAGTCCAATTTTATTCATGGGTCTTACTCCCAAGGCAGTTTTCTTAGGATCACAGCCTTTTGAGAGCTATTCTAAGCAGGCCTACTTAGAATCTTACTCAGGTCTATCCAATGGGCCTCCCCCCACCATCCAAAAAATGTTCTCAGGATAACATATGGCTCAAAAATAGCTATTTCTGATATCTGATATCTGACTACTGCAATGCCCTCTACATGGGGCTGCCCTTGTGTCGAACGCGGAGACTCCAGGTAGTGCAGAATGCGGCGGCCAGGCTGCTAGCGGGACTACCTAGATGGGAACACGTGCAGCCTGTGCTGCGGGATCTGCATTGGCTGCCGGTTGTCTACCGTGTTCGCTATAAGGTGCTGGTTATCACCTTTAAAGCCCTATATGGCCGAGGACCTGCCTACCTACGGGACCGCCTCTCCCCATATATTCCCCAGAGAGCACTAAGATCCAGCTCCCAAAACCTTCTACAAATCCCTGGGCCAAAAGAGGCCAGACTCAAGATAACCCGGGAGCAAGCCTTTTCACTAATGGCCCCTCGTTGGTGGAACCAACTCCCAGAGATGGTGCGAGCCCTGCGGGATCTGAATCAGTTCCGCAGGGCTTGCAAAACCCATCTTTTTCAGCTCTCATTTGGAACAGGACCTGACCAAACTGACTAACTATTGTAATTTTAGCCACTTTATGTTGAAATTGGAACTGATGTATGATAATATGTAAACTATGACCGACAGAAATATAGCACCTATTTCTACCTATTTTATATTTTTATATCTTTTAATCTCCTATTCTCTTATTTTTATATTTTTAAACTTTATTAATTCATGTAATTGTATTATTTAAACTATTGCTGTCTATTTTAACCAAATCATGCTTGTCATGTCTGTGAGCCGCCCTGAGCCCGCCTTCTGGCGGGGGAGGGCGGGATATAAAAATAAAATTTGCTTTGCTTTGCTTTGCTTATCTCCAGAAAACAGGCTTGTCTGTATCTAAGATTCTCCTTGTTTTCCATTGGAATTTACATTCTGACATGTCAGTCTTCTGTGCCTATTGTTCTTCTTGCAGCCTCTGATTACTAAACCCCAGATCTGTTCCTGGTTAGCTGTATGGTCATCTACCTAATGAAGTACCTGACAAATTCATAAATGCTTCTTCACTATGTGAAGAGTTTCTGCTAGTTATACTCCTATAAAAGGAATGTGCTAAATATGTCAAATAAATATAAATGTACTAAATAAATAAATTGTTTCCTAAAAGGACAAAAAGAACTTAAACAAAAATATGTATGTTAATTTTTCTTGGCGGATTTGCTCCCTTAAATTCAGTTTGTGTTTCTTGCATTAGCAACTTAAATATTTAGTAGTGTGCACCACAGCTGTGTGACTGAACAACACCACAGCTAGGAAAAAATGGTGAGGATGGCTAGGAATGAATAGGCACACTTACTTAACATATGGGATTTTGTCTTTAAATCTATGCTTTGACAATTCCTCTACCTTTGGCATTTCATCTGACCCCATAATGACCCAAAGGTCTAGAATTTATTGCAGTCTGAAATGACCCTACCACCACACTAGCCTTTGCCATGTCAAAGGAGTGATTACATTATCAACCTGATAATTACTTGAGACCCTGGGGCATGCCTGTGAGTCTTTTTCAAATGGGGGGCATTTTTCAGAATCTCATACATGGAAGGGCTTCATCAGTGCTGAGAAACTGTACTATATTTTAGTGTCTGAAATGATTGAGTTCTTTTCATTTTACAGCAGTAGCCACGTTCCATTTACTGGGCCACTGGCCTTAGTGAAAAGATGTACTCATATAGTCCAATTGCATCACAGATTTGATCAACATATAGCGCATTCATTCAGTTGTTCCTTCTCTGCCTTACACATATCCGCACAACAAACCAATAGCTTGACTGAACCTCTAGCTGAAGATTGGGGTGACCAATCAATCACCCAAGCCAACTGAAGCAAGGAAATATTTTCTGCCACAGTTTAAGTTATGGATAAAGTGTGTTGCCACCAGTGTTCCCTCTAAGCTGAGTTAGGGTGAGCTAGCTCACAAATTTTTAGCCTCCAGCTCACACATTTTTGTCTTAGCTCAGGAAAAATGGCCCCAGAGCACAATAATTTATGCAGTAGTTCGCAACGTTTAATGCCAGTAGCTTATGAAACAGAATTTTTGCTCACAAGACTCCATAGCTTAAAGGGAGTATTGGTTGTCACTATTTAAAAAAATTAAAATAGTTTGAAATCCAAATGACTAAAAATAGGAGGACCCCACTAGTGCTGTATTTTTCAACTAAATTCAATGGTATTTTTTTTTTTTAGTCTTTCAACTTTCAAGATAAAAAAAATCTTAAATTCTATAGACAGTTTTTAAAAAGAGCATATGCATAGCTATTTTTCCTGCTAAGAAAAAAATGACACTGCTATTAGGGATGGACATGAACCATGAAAATGCAGTTCAGTTTGTGGCATGCCCGGTTCATGAACCATGGACCATCACAAACTTTTTGATGCTAGACAAACTGGTTAAGTTTGTAAGGTTCATGATGTGGTAGAATGTCCCCCTGGTGTGCTACAGATACCTAACTCGCAGGGAATTGCTGGCTAACTCTCCTCTACCTGCCCTCCAAGCAGGCTTTGAATTCAGCAGGAGCTTACAGGAGCACAGCTCCTGAACCTTTCTGAGGGTTCCCCCTCTTCCTCCCCACCTACCTGCATTCTCCATTGAATAGTAGGTGCAGCTGCATAACAATCCCTGGATGAGCACCACCACCTATTTTTCTACAAAATGACCCCTGCCTCCAAGTTTGGTAAGAATTGCATTTACAGGGCCCCAGCTATGGCCCCCAAAGGGAGGTGCACCCAGGAAAGTGTTTTCTGGGGAAATAACAGGTGCAGGTTCAGGAGGCTCAGGAGTGTATAGAATGGATCCTGTGCAGGCTAGAGACACCAACGAGTATGTCCTCTAAGTGGCCCCCATGTTTGGTGAGTATTGGACTTATGGGGTCCAAGTTACAGCCCCCCAGAGAAGATTCCCCCATCCTCCATTTTTTCCAATGGAGTGAGGGACAATAAAAAGCAAGGGCAACAGAAGCCCAGTAGAACATAATCAAAGTCCTTGAGAATCAATGCAGTAGAAACTGAAGGTGGGAGGCATTTTGCAATAGAAGCCCAGCAGAACCAGCACAATGTGCTCAGTAGAACCAGTGCCACTGTGGCACTGCAAACCCAACAGAACTAAGGCAAGCCAGGAAAGTGCTTTGAGGAAAATGTCAGGCACAGGTTCAAAACTGTACAGATTGAACCCCCTACAAGCTACACATACCAAACTCACAGGGAACCTCACCTTGCCACCTGCTCCTCTACAATCTCTCCAAGTTAGGGGCAGATTACATTTTTGCCCTTCCCCCCCCCCAAAAAAATGGTTTTCTGAGTGCTTTCTCTGGAAAAGACAGCTGAAGTTATAAGAGTTTATGGAACAGCTCAGGAACAAGCCAGTGTAGGGTTGCCAAGTTCAATTCAAGAAATATCTGGGGACTTTGGAGTGGAGCCAGGAGACATTGGGGGTGGAGCCAGGAGCAGGGGAGTGACAAGCATACTTGAACTTCAAGGGAGTCCTGACCATCAAATTTAAAGGAATTGCACACCTCTTTAAATGCCTTCCTTCCATAGGAAATACTGAAGGATAGGGGCACCTTCTTTTGGGGCTCATAGAATTGGACCCCCTGGTCCAATCCTTTTGAAAGGTGGAGGGTATTTTGAAGAGAGGCACTGGATGCTATGTTGCACATTTGATGCTATGCTGTACCTCAAAAAACGCCCCCCCCCCCAAGAGCCGCAGATACCCGCAGTTCAATTCTCCATTATTTCCTATGGGAATAAGTCTCCCTAAGGAATAATAGAGTTCCCAGTAGCCATTTCCCTCCCCTCCCCCCGCTTTCTGATGATCCTGAAGTGGGGGGGAGGGCCTCCAAACTGGGGGATCCCCTGCCCTCACCTGGGGATTGGCAACCCTACATAAACAGATTCCTATACAAAGACTCTGAAAACAATGCAAAATAAGCACAGAGACACACACTCTCTTACTGGCTCTACAAAGACTTCTGTGTGTGCTTTCTTTCTCTTTCTTTCTCTCTCTCTCTCTCTCTCTCTCTCTCTCTCTCACACACACACACACACACACACACACACACTTAACTGTCTCTGGTGCCTCCACAACGAGGTCTGAAAAGTACTGGGGCTACACTGCTCTCTTTTACACACACATTCACTTGCTCTGAAACGAAAGCAAAACAAACTAAGGGGCTGTGCTTTGAGGAAGCTCTGCTGCTGACCCTTTCCCATGAAGTACTTCCTGCTCTTATTTAAAGGCACACACATACATTTTGAAATGGGACCTGTTTGCAGGTTTCTAATCCTGCTGGAGATCTAGAGATACATGGTGGCTGTGGGGAAGAGGCTTCCCTCACCGGCCAGCTGGCTGGGGTGGGGGGAAGTCTGTAAAACCAGGGGATCCCCCACTGGGACCTGGGGATTGGGGTTCCATGACAGCAGGCACCCCAGCCCCACAAGACCAACAACAGAAGCATGCCCACAACTCTCACAGCCCCCCCCCCCCAGTTGTGAACCCCCTAAAAAGGTCTTCCACATTTATACTCTCCCACCCCTCCTGAGTGTGAATACCTCAGTGTTCCATGAGGGTGAAAGTGGGTGCAAAGAGTACTTGTTGTGGGGGGGAAGAAGTTCTCCACCTTCTGCATACCACAGGCCCTTATCCTGAGGTATCAAACCCATCCTGCCAGGCCACTGGAGCCCAGCCCTAACAGGGCATCACCAGGTGTCTCAGAGCCTCCTTCCCCTGATCTGCTCCTGGCCCTGAGGATTTCTGCGGAGGCAAAATAGGTGTTTGCATTGCCCAAAGACACCAGTAATTGCTAATACTCTCTGGAGAGGAGGATTGTGACAGGAGTAATTTGGGGACAAGAATCTACTTGTTCCACATCTCAACTCCCTGTTGCTGCTCCCACCTCAAGTACATCCCTCCATGGCCCTTCTGAGGCCAGTACCAGAAAGCAGCTGTGCCTTCCACCTTCTCCAATTCTGGGGCCACAGTTTGGGAACATTTCTGCACCTTCTCCAGTGACCCCTGTGTGGCAGAGTGCCAGGTATTCCACATCCATGTCTAGAGGGGCACAAACCTGCCCCAACACTTTTCCTCCTCTATTCTCCACAGGCACCTGCAAAAGATGCACCCCAGTCTGCTGCTGCTGGAAGAAAGTGTAGTGGCCAGTAGGAGGAAGAAGAGTAGGCTTGCCGATCCCCAAGTCCCAGTGTGGGATCTCCCAGTTTTGCAGGCTCTTTCCTGCCCCCAGCCAGTTGGCTGGCGAGGAAAAATCCCGCCCCAACAGCCGCTGTATGCCTTTCCACCTTGGAAGGCTTAAGAAGACTCTTGGGAACATACTGCTTTTAGAAAGATATGTGTGTCTTTAAATCTCCAGAGCCAGGCTGAATGGGGATGGAGTGAGCTGGCAGAACAATGTGGCTGTTGTGAGAAAGGGAAGGGAAGCAGCCCTATTCCTCCATTTGTTTTACAGTTCCTCCAGAACTCATTTGCACAGAAAAAGAGAGAGTAAATAGTAAAGTAGAATGTCTGGTTTCCCTATGTTAGACTGGTTGAGTATACAGCATTCAACAGCTCCCATGGTGAGTAAATTGCCCCAGTGAGACCACAATGTGTGTGCTTCCAAACTGTTTATTTTGGCTGGATGTGTGTATGTGTGTGAGGGGGGGAGTGCAGCCAGTTGCTAGGGGACAAGGAAATGAAGAATATATTCAGGGGAACTGCACTGCTGTATTTTTATTTATTTTAGGGAACGGGAAAGTCTCCTGGCTCTAACCCCAACGTCTCCCACCCCCACCCCTAAAGTTCTCAGTTTTTTTCTGAGTTAGACCTGGCAACCCTAAAGAAGAGGCCCACTCCCTCTCAACAAAGATAAATAGAAGGGGAGCAGGAGGCCCCTCCAAGAAAGGCTCCCCATGGGTGGAACATCAAGGTGAGCTGCCCTCCAACAGGTCAAAAGGGCTACATGGAAGGGCCAGGAAGCAGTCATTCACCTTGTAGTCGATGAGATGATTGCTGTGGATGGCCAACTCTTCTCCCTTGTGGAGGACATAGCCTTTCACTGACTGCAGTGGCAATGGTCAAGGATCAGGTCTCCAGAGCACAAGACAGAACTGTGCACTTCACAGTAGACCCCTGGAACACCCAGTAGAACTATTGGGGCATGGCACAGGCCCCAGGAAAGGACAGTACTGCCACTGGACTACAACTCAGTTTTGCTTCATGTGCACAATCAGGAGGATATACAATGTGGGTCCCCACAAAGCCAAGGCACCCAGTAGTTAAGCCCTTCTGCTTGGCATGAGCAGAGAGACGGGGTGGCTCACAGCCCTGAATCCACCTAACACCCAAACACCAGCAGGGGAGAAGAATTCACAACCAGGAGAAAACAAATGAATGTGCTAGTTGGCTTTTAACAAGTTCCCTCCCTCTCTGTGTAACTGCCAACAGACAAAAGGGTGTATAGCTGAGTGTATATATAGCTTTCTGATCCCATAGAGCAGAATGGGAACTCTGTTATTGGTAGCCAGCAGTGCCTGTTAAGCTTTGGAGGGCTCCTATTGGTGTTTCCAAGGCTGGAGAATTCTGCCACCCTGCTGTATTTGAGTTTGGTAAACAGGTTAATTGAGTAGAGACTGTCCATCATGAACCACCACAAACAGCAGCAAAGTTTGTGGAATGTTCAGGCCAGATGCCTTTCCACAGACATCACTTCATGAACCACAAACCATCTAAAATGTATGACAAATGTTACTTTGTCAGCAGGCCTGTAGCTACGGGAGGACTTGGGAGGGACAGGCCGCCCCACCTAAAGTCCCCTTCCACCTCTATGGCTCCTCCTTTTACTCTCTCCTCCACTGCTGCTCTAATCGCCTCCCCTCCCCGACATTCTTGCTGCCCTGCTGCTCTTGCATCCCTGCTCTGGCCGCCCCCACTGCCCCACTGTTCTTGCTGCCCCGCCTTCTCCACCATTTTCATGGCCACTGGTGCTCTTGCCACCCCACTCTGGCTGCCCCTGCTCTCACTGCTCCACTGCTCTTGCTGCCCCCCTCTCCACTGCTCTTGCAGCTGCTGCTGCTCTGGCCACCCTGCTCTTGCTGCACCACTGCTTTTGCCACCCTCTCCCTGCTGCTCCTGCTGCCCCACTGCTCTCGCTACCCTGCTCTGGCTGCCCCCTCTGCTCCGCTGCTCTGGCCACCCCCCTCCCCACCACTTTCGCAGCTGCCAGTGCTCTCACTTCCCCACTCTCTCCACCGCTCTTGCTGCCCCACTCTCTCCACCACCGCTGCTCTTGTAGCCACTCTCGCCACTCCAAGGGATCTTTTTTAAAGTGTGTGATGTCATTTTGGGCCCCAGGGCCCCTCCACCTAAGATTTTATTCCCTGGGGGCTCCCCACCTAAATTTTTCTGGCTACAGGCCTATTTCTCAGCTGGTTTGTGCCCAGCTCTAGATGCTATCAAGTGCAGTGAAAAGGAATGAGGAACTGCAATAAAAATTGAGCACATGGGCCTTTCAGATGATTAAAAAGGACCTGCATGCAGAGCAAGGCCTGATGGGATTTTGGTGATTCTGGTCTCTAATGTTTGAAACGAACGCCAAAACAATTGCAACAGAATATGGTGGCATATCTTGGAAGCTAGAAAACTGGGACATGGGATCATGCTCAGCTCTTTAAACTGGCATTTATGAATAGCTGAACTATAAGTGCATAACAAAGAAACATCAAAATAGTCCAGTCTGGAGATCCGCCATCAATACCAACTGACAGGCATGGCGTCAAATGATAATATTACGGTTAGAGTTAATTTAATGCTATTAGATTAGTAACGGTTCTTAATTAATGTATTAATTGGTTTTAAGGTTAATTTAATGTTTTATTAATGTATTGTTATTTTCTGTTGTTGTTAGCTGCCCTGAGCCTGCTTGGTGGGGGAGGGCGGGATACAAATAAAATTTTACTTACTTTTTACTTACTAGCTCACCGACTGAGCAGAGTCTATGGACAACCACTTCTTTACACAATTACAGCAGGTCATATGGGAATTTTTGAAGTAGTAGCATCTGTTTCTACACATTTTTAAGTAAATATATTTTATACTGGGATGTTAATTTACTTATATCCTAGTGTTTTAACTTAACTGTGTATCGTGATCAAGGTATCTCAGTGACTACAAGATCACTGAATATATGGTATTCAATGACAAAAACTACAAGGCACTTTTCCCTAGGTGGACATTCATTTATTTTATTTTTATTTGGCTATAAAAATATACTATTTTTCTTGCATTTAAACACATAGTTTGTTATATTTGGAGATCCAATTTTGTGTTTATTGGGGAATTTTGCACTATTAAAACCAATGTTCTGGAAAAAAAGAAATCATTTTAAGAAAATATGCCCTGCCTTGTGATGTGTTTCCATTATTATTAAATATAAAAGGGGCATTGTAGGAGTAGATTGAGCTAAACATGCAGGTTTTCCAGAAGGCTGTGGGCCATGTCCTACCTCAGAATTTGCCTGGGTCGTTAAATGGACATGTAAGCATTTAAGTTACAATTTATAACTTCATTAAATGTGTGTGACAGCCTTCGATCTAACATGAAAAATGCTCCCAAGATCTGACATTTTCCTCCATAGTAGTATCAAAATACAGCATGTCAAACTCTTGTAATTACGTACAGAAATAGATACCAGAGCAAAAAAAATCATAATTAAATCTTGAGGCGATAGATTTGAAAGTAATCCTTTGGGGGAAAAAGTGTCTTGTTGTAGAATTTGATACATTTTAAAAGTAACAGGCTGTAAGAAAATAAAAATCAGTGGCCAATCTAATCCAACACCCTATTTCACACAATGAACAACCAGAATCAAATAACAGGGCATAGAGTGGTACTGAAATTGCCTATCCAGGTGTTTGGGGGAATTTGCATATGAGATAGATCAGGCAAAATGGTCTATCAGGCAAGATCTTTACACCATATATAGGTCAATTTCAACAGGGGAAGACTCCTTAAAGGAACCAAGCTGATGTTATAATGTAATAGAATTTATTAAAGTAATATCAAGTGAAAAACACACATATATGCATAAGCACAACATATCCACAAGTAGGTTCTGAAGAACAGGTTAGAGAAATAATAGCAAAAGATAGGGAATTATGGGAAATAGTTACTGATCCAGATGTGGAGGATAGATTATGAAATTACCAGCATGTCATGACTCCAGGGGTCCCAAATAAATATTATTCAGGGGTGATACGCTATTTAGGCACTCAGAGTAACACACTGAGCAGTGGTTGGGCACCTATTTTTATGCCCACAGGTTTGGGGGGAGGAAGAGGATGGGTGCAGAGGTGTGTTCTTCAAACACCATGGCGTGGGGAGTTTCCCAACTGTGGACAAAATTATATGATGGGTTTCAATGGGCAAATTTCAGTGTTAGCTGAATTAATGGCTGACAATCAGAATTGATGTTCTTGGTTACTGGGATAATAGTTAAGTAATATAGTTATGGAAGACAGGAGCATCTGTTGCGCAAGGGAGGAGATTATTTCCCTACACATTAAAGGATTATGTCCAAGAAGGAGTCCGAGTTAAAGATTGAAAAAAGGTGTGATCCCACACCTTTAAGAGACAAAAGAGACAAAGCCCCTCCGTAGAGGGGCTTTGATAAGAAATATCAGCATACATGACAGCCTGGGAGTGTCATACTTACCTGGGTGAAGGGAAGAACAGATAATGTTGGATCACCCAGAAGAGGAGAAGGAGAAGAAGAAGAGGAGGAGGAGATTAGATTTATACAGTGCCCTTTACTACCTGAAGGAGTCTCAGAGTGGCTTACAATCTCCACCCCTTCCCCTCTGTAGAGCTGAGAGAGCTCTCCCAGAACTCCTCTTGAGAGGAACAGCTCTGAGAACTTGTGACTGACTCAAGGTCACATCAGCAGCTGCATGTGGAGGAATGGGGAATCAAACCCATTTCTCCCAGATAAGAGTCCATGCACTTAACCACTATACCAAACTGGCTTTGCAACTCTGTACAGGGTGACAGCATACAGTGATGTCTTTGCGATAGTGTACAGGGCCCATGTTGTGGGCTGCCTCCTGCCTGCATCCATTTTAGGATTTCTTTGCAGAACAATGGAGGTGCCCCATGAGGGTGCCCTGAGAGGCAGTGCAAATGAGAATGTCATTGGGCACTGCTGTGCCATCCTTATTTGCACAGATGGCCTGTCAAAGGTCTTACAAGAGGCCAAAGCCTTCCCCTGATATTGCTGCCTAGCTCTAATGTTCAGAGGTTTGCTGCCTCTGACTGTGGAGGTTCCCCACATTCTCAAATAACTCCAGAATCCAAAAGTCATATATTTTATTCAAGAATTCAGAACTACTCTATCCAATGAGATGCTACAAGGTGCTCTAGGGATGTCACTGGACTTCTGTTTTGTTTTACATTGCAACACACTGGGCTGAACTGTACAGGCAAGGTACTCACAGTGGTAGATCTTTCTCCACTTTTCCTCAATAGTTCCCTGAGACTCCCAAATAATTAACAGCGGGGTGTCAGGGACAATTCAAGAATAAAATGCCTTGAGGTCTGCCAGGAGGGACTGTGAGGAAGGGGGCAACATCCCACTGCTGCTTCTGCTGATGGATAGAACAAAATTTCCATTCCCAAATTCCCCAAAAGGGAAAATTTGTCCTATTTCCACTCTTTACTACACCCCCTCCCACCATGCTTTGTAGTATTTTGCCCATGAGGCTCCCTGGGCTTTGGGGGGATTGTCTTACAATACACTCCTCATTAGTGTTACAGAGTTCTAAGCTTGTTGACTGTGATGGACTTAGAAAGATGGAGGCAACTCTGCTTAAATCTGCACTGTTAAGGAACTGCTGGGGGAACAGGAAAGTATGGAAATGTCCATCTCTGCAAGTGAATACATGAAGCTATCTTATACTGAAGTGGACTATTGGCCAACTGAGAATGACAGGAGAAAACCCAGAGAGTTCCGTGCTAACCAGCCTCAACAATAAGTCACAGTACAAAGTTTAGAAATATATATATCAACTTATTAACACTCTCATATACAAAATATTCAAACAAACATACCCTTATGCAAACACCCAATAATACTGAGACTGGCAGCAAGAAGAAGAAGATGATGATATTGGATTTATATCCCGCCCTCCACTCTGAAGAGTCTCAGAGCGGCTCACAATCTCCTTTACCTTCCTCCCCCACAACAGACACCCTGTGAGGTGGGTGGGGCTGGAGAGGGCTCTCACAGCAGCTGCCCTTTCAAGGACAACCTCTGCCAGAGCTATGGCTGACCCAAGGCCATGCTAGCAGGTGCAAGTGGAGGAGTGGGGAATCAAACCCGGTTCTCCCAGATAAGAGTCCACACACTTAACCACTACACCACTACAGCACCACTACACCACTACAGCAACTTTCCAGGGCTTCAGGTCAAGGTATTTCACATTATCTACTACCTGTTGCTTTCAGCTGGAGATACTGGGGACTGAACCTGGGAACTCTGCATACCATATATCTGCATTTCAAGCAGATATAATACCACTGAGCCACTGTTAGCAGCCAGACTACTCCTGCGGAAAAGCAGTTTGGAGAGGATGCCCCTGTTTAACTATCACTCCCCCAAATCACTGATACACTGTATAGCTTGGCCCAGAAATGAAACCAAGATGGAGCTGGAACAAACAAAATGGATGCTGGCCAGGAAACAGGACTGAGAAATTATTTGGGGCAAGTGACTCAGGGACATGACTTGCTAATAGCTCTCTCCCCACCTCAAAAGAGATAATCTCAACAATGGAAAAACAACACCCCACCTTGATGTGACCTCATCATACCTGGTCACACACTTCCCCTGCCTATTCACCCTATTTAATGGGCTATTCATAGATTCAAAAGCCTTTCCCATCCTATATTCAGGAGTCATCAGAGAAACCTTTGATCTTTGTCCATTCTTGGGAAGGCCATCAAGCCTCTCCCAACACATTGTTTTGCCCCTAAAAAGCCAGCCATGGTATTGTCTTTGGGGCACACATGTCAGACTGCCTTAGAGTGAACTTTTGCTATATCTGGACACATTCTGCCCAGCGCAATGTGTGGATGCTCTCTCAATGCCAGTCATTGCACCCCTACTCACACATAGGTTCTTCCTCCTTTTTGGGAAACACTGGCCAGTTCCTGTGGACCTTGACTGCTAGGACCTGGTAATGATTACCCCTCCCAAATCAGTCCCCCCCTCTTTTAACATTTCCTCTTAGTTTTTGTGTCCTCCCTTGTGCCCTGTGTATATCTTTTATTCTTTTTTTAAATAATAGAATACCGTTTGTGTTGTACTACATCCTGGTTTATTTGAGAATTCTCAGGGAACAATCCCTGTAAACATTGATGGAGATCTCCTAGTTACCCTCTCTCACTAGTCTCCAATTACATGAATTCTCCCAATCAATTTGGAGACTCCCACAGCCTCTCCATCTAAGTGCTCTGCATTTGCACATCATAGGATCCAACCCAATACTTGCAACATATGAGGGTCACGTCACACATTGAGTGATGTGTATCATTTGAACAATGATAGGGTTCATGTGGCAGGGAATCCTAATCAATGTATTTCTCCCCAAAATTAGCCCTTAATTGCTTCTGGAGTCAAAGCAAAACAGATACTACCGCCATGAAGTAACATGGAGGCTGCTGTAGCACAAATATCTGGTAGTGGTTGAAGGCAGTGACACTGAAGCATTTATTTAATACACTTCCTACCTCACAGGAATTGAATGTGACTTACAATGCAAACAGCAACAAAACAATAAAATATATAAAAACTATTAAACAATAATTTAAAACTGTTTGTACACTGCAGAACCTAAACTAATCAAATATAATGAATAAAACCGTATTTAGCTGTTACCTAAAAGTCTAGGGTAAAGAGACTAGGCATTGGGGAGGCTGTTCTGTAACCATAGAGCTGCCACTGAAAACATCTCTCATAAACCCACCAATTGAATGTCTTTGGCTGATGGGACAGTCAAGAGAGCCTCTCCCTGTGATCTTAGTTCCCAAGCAGAAACATATGGGGGAAGATTGTCCTTCAGGTACCCTGGTCCCAATCCATGTAGGGCTTTAAAGGCCAAAAACAACACCTGGAACTGGATTTGGGAGTTGCTATATCTGGATTTGGGAGTGCAACTGCTGTACTATCAGGGTCACAGGATCCTGATAACTGGCCCCAACCAGCTCCATAGCTCCAGCTTTCTGCACTACCTGCAGCTTCCAAATACTCTTCAAAGGGAGCTCCACAAAGAGAGCACTGAAATAATCCAGTCTAGATGTAATTAAGGCATAGATCACTGTGGCTAGATATGACTTAGCCAGGAATAGGCACAGGTGGCATTGCATACCAGCTGAAGCTAAGCAAGTGGCCTGTGAAATACAGCAGCCCTCTTATTTTCTAAGGTGATGACTGTATCACTCCCAAGCTGCAAACCTGACTTTTCAAGGAGTGTACAACTCCATTCAAGACAAAGATGATCTCAGGTTCCTTGTCTGACTTTCTGCTAACTCACAAGACCTCTGTTTTATCAGGATTCAGTTTCAGTTTGTTCACCCTCATCCAGTCCATTAATGATTTCAAGCTCCACTTCAGAACATCAACAGCTGACATGGTTTACCGCTCACATTAACACCATGAAAATCCATAGGACAGAGGCTTGTCAGAAGTAGCAACAATACACCTTTATTATTTCCTTCCTCCTAACCTGAGTGGTGCTCCTTCTACTGCTGGTAACCTCAGAGTGCTAATGCCTGGGAGAGATTACATAGAAGCTGGCTTGTGCGGTGTTGTTGTTTTTAACAAAGAGACATTGGGTTGGATCCAAAGTTTGGTTTCCATTGAAGGAAGGCACTTTAATCTACAAAACAGAACTTTTCTGTCTCCTCTGCCCACCTCAGCCTATCAAGCTCCCTACAATGTTCCCTTGCCCCGAGGAGCAGAAACTTGAGGAGATACGCATGCTGCAGTGGGAGAAGGGAAGCAGAAAAGCTCCATTCCACTGAGGGGTGTGCCTTCCATGAATAGAAAATGTAGTCCAACCTTAAAAACTTAATGGTGAGAGATTTGTACAATACAAAGAGAAATCAGTATATAAATCCAGCCTTAAAAGTCTACCCAGGTTCCAAAAGGGAAGCAAGACTCAACACAGGGTTGAAACTATCTTGATGTACCTAGAGCTCTGGCATGATGTTTTCCCCTTCAGGTTTCATGGTTTTTTTAAAAAAAATAAATAAAATAAAAATGGAGGAGAGAAATGGACTTGTCAGGTTGCTGTGTCAGCGTCATGCATAGAACTCAGTGGTGGCTTCAATGAGAACAGGGTGTGACTGGAATCAGGTTGCGCCCTGACATGCTGAGAAGAAGCAGCTGAGGTTTTGCTCGTATATTATTTCTTTTTCCCACTATCCCAGTGTGCAACCTGATACCAGCCATACCCCCTTCCTTCTGAGGTCACTACTACATTGTATGCAGGATGCTGACAAAGAGGCCTGAAGGTCATTCCCTGAAAGATCCATTTCTCTCTTTTGGTTATTCTCTTCTCCATCATGGGTCTCCTGTCAAGTAGGTTAGATTGAAAGAAAAATCAAGGTTCAAAGTCACCTAGTGAATTTTATGATAAGTGGGGATTGGAATCTGAATCCGTCCAACACAGAGACCTCTGCAGCACACCTCTAATGCATCATATTCAGACAACAACAACAAAAATGGTGCCTTCATTGCTCTGCAGTAGAGTCGATCCATTTTTGCAGAAACGATCTAATCCAGGTTAAATTCTTAGTCTGTTGGCATGGGGTCTTTATTAATTAATCCTCATCAGCAACACCTTCAGAGTGAGACCTGGCACAATCCCAGGCTCGGCCTCCACATCTTACTTACCTGGAGTCCCATGAAGAAATGGCTCCTAGGAGGAAAGATTCCAAGTCAATGCTCAAGGTTTCTCCAGGGACGAAACATTCCCTTGAAATGATTGACACAACCAGGCTCAAAAGCTGATCAGTCTGGAAATGGAAGAGAAAGAAATTTAGGACATCCCATCACACATCTATTTATGCACAAAAAACCTTTATGATCTGCCATTACGACAGATCCAAAACTAGCTTCCACAAGAGAGGAGCCACACCAGAAAAAGTCCTGCCTCTTCCGGATACCCATTCCATTTCAATTTCTGGAAAGATCCATTTCCATTTTTTGAAAAACCCAATCCAAAGAGGCTCATTCCATTTTCATTTCTCAAGGTCAATTCCATTTCCAAAGAGAAAGCAAACTTGAGAAGAGTTTCTGAAAACAGTCTGCCTAAGTCAGGAAGTAATCCTTCAGATATTCCAATCACATACAATGTTGGGTTTTCTCGACCAAAATCAGCTAAGAGATTGGAAGTCTGTAGAGACTGTGTGCAAGCACCAGTGAACAACCAAGCTGCCAGTTGTAGCTCTCAGACACTGTTAACAGTCTCACTTACTTTTAAAGCAGAATGGGGCTGCCAACCCGGCAAGAGAAACCAGCTGGGACATGGCCCTGAGGCCCAGTGGGAGGCAAATCAAAGCTTCAGGACAGGTAGAATAAGGGAGCAGATGTCAACTTCACACTTATAAGAAAGATTCTTACTGAAATGTGGATGTGTTTTTTATACTTTACTACAAATTACTGTTTCGTTTCCTCTTATATATAGTTCTTCCCAGGTGGTGGAACTCATCCAGCAATTGTTATGCAGCTGCACCTACTGTTCAATGGACAAAGAGGTGGAAGTCTCAGAAGGAGGAGGTGGAATTCTCCGAAAGGTTCAGGAGCTGAGCTCCTGTGAGCTCCCACTCTTTGAGGAGTGCTTCCCAAAGCATGGTTGTGTTTGTCCACCTGTGGTCAAAAAGAAATATATTCTACTTCAGGTTCTAAAGAGCAGAACTGAATCCCATGTTTCATTTTTTTCTTTGTGTTTTTATGACGGACAGTTCAAGCAGAAAGCCTTCTCTTTGGAAAGCGATTCAAGGCGGTAATTGAACATTTGGTCGAAAGAGGGCGCCATCGCCCGTTGATCTTTCACTGCAGGCCCCAACGAGAAACTGCAGAAAAGCAGTTCCAAGGGAATCTCTGGATATGTTCAGCCGCCAGCATCACCCCTCTGAAGACCCTGTCGAAAGCAAAATAGCTAGAAAAGAGACACTAGTTCAGATTGGAAGGAAGAAAGAAAGAGGGTTTAGAACCGCGATTTATGTATTCATTGATCAAAACTAGAAAATGCGAGAGTGAAACCGATTTTGACCAGAGCCTTGTTCTGCGAAAGTCTGCCCTTTCTGGGCACACATGCCGTGACCAATGTACTGGGTGTCTGTATCTATGGAACTAAACCCAGAGTGCCTCTGTGCCCATCAAGCCCAGTATCCTGTTTCCAACGGCGGCCGGTCAGATGCTTGTGGTGGGAGCCTCACAAAGAGAGCCTGAATGAAGGCCTTAATCCCCAAGAAGTGGGGTCCTTTCACCTAGGCGCCGGGAAGAATGGGAAAGGTCCTCCTTTTCCTGCTAATTCGTGCAAAGGGGGAGTCCTTCGGTGCACAATAGGTTGGCTTCCTTCTATGAGATGTTGTTCTACCGACTTCCCAAGTGAGGGAACGGAAGCTCTCTCCAGTCCCCCTCGTGTTATATAAGCAAAGAGGTTTCTTGCTTTCATAATGCTTCATTTGCAAGCCCTTGGAGGGAAACGTTCTTTCTCTCTCTCTTCAAAGAGGCAACCCCCACATGCAGCTGATCTGCCTCCTCTCACCCAATACCTAGTTTACCTTCGCGCTGTGCTTAATTTTGGGGGGAGGGGAGGCACCCAGGAGCTCCATGGACCATTGAGTCATAGATATGAACCACACAGGTCTAAATTGCCCCTGAGAAAATACAGTCTGCTTCCGCTCAGAAGCGCACTCCAGCGTCACCTCTTTGGGGTATACACATGTGCGCGCACATGAACATAGAATGAGGTACTAGACAATCGGGCAGGAAATCTGCAGGAACGGGACAGACACATACAGGCATGTCCTGATAGCTGCCTGGACTGCAGAAGTTGAATGAAGCTGGTCATCTAAAAGTATAAACCGGCATCAAAAAGGAGAACCACTTTTGTCAGTGTTCTTCTCAGTTTGTTTAGGAAAGCCTTGCTAAGCTTTCTTCTCCTGTCCCCACAATGATTCATCCGCACAATGAATGTAAGCGGCCATTTCTGGCTTCATCGGCGACGGGGCCACCGCAGAGCAGACAGAACAGTAGACAACTGTTGTCTCTGTCCCGGATAAGTAAGAGAATTATCGCTGGTAAGAGCAGCCCTTTTCTGTCCCTTGTGCTTGGGAATCCGAAAATTTCTACAGGGAGATTAAAGGTTATCATCTCCCCACACCTTTGTACAGTCCCACCAAGTTCCCTATCTAAGTCTGTGCCTATAGCTGTCAGTATGGGGCAATTAGGCGATCTAGGACATGTTTCCTAACTCTGGAGACTCTTACTTTTGTTTAAGCTTCTCGTCCCCACCAATTAACCGATAAAAAAGGAACTTCACTTCCATACTTGTAGTGAAAGAGAAGAAGTCTATAAAACCCGAATATTTTATATTAAATCAGGAAGTAAGATTAATAGCGGACACGAGATTTTGGCAGTATAATCCTGCCTGGCGTTCGGAGGAAGGAGATAATTTAATGGGGGGGCGTGGAAGAACAATTATCTCAGTAAATCATTTTATACGCCACCCAGTTGTTTCTTAAACTATTTTGGAAGTAAATAGTCTCTGCGGGAAAGGCGGGCTAGAAAAAACAAATAGGATTGCTGTTTTCATCACTTTCCCTTCGAGTCTCTCTCCTTCCTGCCTGGAAGCAAAACTGGAGCTGTTCAAGAATTTCATTATAGTATTTTACACCCTCAGCTCTCCAAATAGTTGAGAAAGTCTGAGTTTGTTTTTTTTCTAAAGCTGGATCAATATCCACAGCCCGAGACCTTTTGTTTTTCTTGAATGGCGAAGAGGGAAGCGAATGAGGGGACGAATTGGGACTGCGCTTGCACAGGCCGGCCACGGGACTATTCCTGGATCCACATTTGAATGAACACACTTCCTGGGAAATATCTTCTGTTAAATTATTGTACATATTTCTAGGTTCGAGATTATAATAACGATGTTAGGGGGAGGGAGAAAAGTATATACAAGCCAGATGTGTTCATATCAATGCAAAATTAATAGTATGTGTGGAATACCGTCCTATATAAAGATGCAATTAACATCCCGTGGCCGCCTATGGAAATCGCTAGCGGCGATGTGGATGGTTCCCGAACGCCTTGCCCTGCCTGCCCGGCCATCCCTTTGTAGCGTCTGGAGGGCAGACTGAATCCTTCGGCGGGGGGGGGGGGGGGGCAGCAGCACTTATACTGACCTCCCTCCCTCCGCCCCCCCCTCCCACGGAGGAGGACTTTGCCGGCATAGGAAAGCCCCGCTTGTCTTCCAGACTATATTGGCCAAGGGCTTCGACTTCCTCGAGGTCAGGAGGGCTTTCTCAAGACGCCGCCGTCACAGGCCGAGGCCAGCGGTCCGAAGAGAGCCCTTCAACTTTCAGCGGAACTGTGGCTATCCCGGAGTTAGTTTCTAAAGTGAATCACACACCCCAACGCTAAGCAAGTTTACCTGGAAGAAGTCCTATGACTTTCAGTGACACTTGCCGTTTAGGATGGCAACACTTTTGGGGAAAGCACCTTGACCTCCGTGGTGAAGTAAAGGGCCGCCGAGGCCTGCTAGTGTGTATCGCCCCCCGCGAGAGCTGCGTGAAGAGGCCGCCCTTGTTCCCCGCAGGGAGCTGCTCCGGGGAGTGGAGGGCCAGGCGCTCGGGGCAGAAGAACGGCAGCGCGGGCTCCCGCCGCTGTGCTCTTCCCTCCGGGTTGACAGGCCAGGAAAACAATGCTCCTGTCCGGGAATGTTTCAAGGGGGGGGGGGGGGTAGGGTGGGAAAGACCCCACCCCGATGCCGCATTTCTCTCTCTCCTGACAGTGTTCTCTTTGCTGAGAAGGAGCGAGGGTCAGAGGGGAGCCTTCTCTCTTCCCAACCAGTCACGTCGCCGCTTTGCCCAAACTGGTGGTGATTCTCTCTCTCTCTCTGCCCGCCCCTCCCGCGACTCCTCCGCTACAACTCGGAGCAGGACTGCTGGGCGAGTTCCTCCCTGGGGCTGAGAAATGCCCGGGGAAGGCGGGAGCGGGCCGCGCAAGCCCCTTCTTGCCGAGCAGCGAAGGGGGGGGGGGGGAGACTGCGCGGGTTTGTCCTGGAGCCGAGTCCCCTGAAGATTAATCGCCGCTCCCCGCAGGGCGCCCATGGGTGGCAAGAGACGGCCAGTGGCGCTCCTGGCATGATGCGCGCAGGAGGCGCCAAGAGGGGCTTCATCGTCTCCTTTAAGGCTTTTCCAAATACCTTTGTCCTTGGAGAGCTGAAAACGTCCCCGGATTCTCCCCTCCCCCCTTCACACACTTTAAAAAACAGAACAAAAGGAAGAAGTGGCAAATTAAAACATTGTCCTAAAAGATCAATCGCTCAGCCGCAGCGAAGCTTTGATTCGAGCGAGGCCAGGTTCCAAGTTTAACACTCCACCCGCATGTATTGGTTGTAACTGGCGCTGCACCTAGAAAAGCCTCGATGGGGATTGTTCAGGAAGCGCGGGGGGGGGGGGGTCGGGAGGGACCGACTGGTTCGCCCAGCGCGTTGCCGGGACCCCAGAGAAGCGCTTGAGCCAGACCCCGCAGTGCATTATCCACAAAAAAGGGTGGGGTGGGGGACCGCACGAAGGGGGGGGGGCTTCCAATGGAATGGGAACGCGCGCAGTTCAGGCCAGTGGTTTGGACGCCGTCAGAGCCACTCCATGATTCAAGAACCCATTTTCACAATCGAGGACTATGTTTAAGGTCCATTTAAACTGACTCCATTAAAAACCATCGTTCGTCGGCGACTGTAGCTCTGTGTTGCGGCGATAGGGGGGCGGCCGGGGATCTTGTTGAAGCTCGGTCTGCGGTGGTATGTCTGGGCGACTGGACACAGGAGTCTCCCTCGATGCTACTCTCTTCGAGGAGAGCGATTATCAGACAGGTTCATCTAATCTTGGGCAAGCGCCTCCCCAGCAGTGTTCCCTCTAAACTGCGCCCCTCAGCAGCCCCTCCCTCCCGCATTCAGACAGTGAGCCCCGCTCACACTCAGCAGCAACCTGGAGTCGTGCAGGGTCTTGAATTGCCCATTGCCCACTTCAAGATCGCAGCAGTGACATCCTGCTTAGGATGTGGGAACTGCTCTGTTGGGGGGGGAGGGGGGATTACAGGGAACACTGCTCCCTGTTTATTAAAAATGAGTGCTGTAGCTATGAATGATTGCCTTGGAATTCCGTTGCATCTTGCAGCCATTGTGTGGAGGGGTGCACAAATCCAGCGGGATAAAAAGGTATTAGGCAAGGAAGTCCACTTTCTTTCGAGACCCATCCAATTGTACTTACCGGGTGGTGGGTGGGTGTGTGTGTGTGCGCGCGCGCGTATGTGGTGGTGTGGGGCGGGAGGGACACATGTTATGTTTGTGCTGTGCTGTGTGGGGTCTTCTTGCGGCAGCTGAACGCATGGAAGAGAACACAGCTCTTTTCTTCTGCACGACGCTTCGAATACTTTCAGCGCCACACACACAGCTAGAGAGAGAGGGAGAGACAGGAGGAAAACGGATGGTCTTTCCTCGAGGCCTTCTGCAAAGGTTGCTCTCCCGTTCCCCTTGATCCAGTCACGACGCCTTTGTCATCCGATGAAAGATGCTTCGGATGTCCTGGGGCCATCCTGGGCGAAGCAGGCGCCTCTTGCCTCGGCCGCTGAGTGCCAGGCGCCGCAGCCAATGAGCAGTCCCGGGACTGTTCCCCCCGCCGGGGTCCCCTCCCAATCGGCAGCTCTTCCTCGGAAGGGGGCATGACTCATCCATCAGGCTCCTGCGTTGGGGATTGAACTTGAAACTTGCTGAGATTTGCGGATGTGCAGTGAACCGCGGCATGAACTTTGGTAGCGAGGCCAGAACCCTGAAACCTGATGAATGACTTTTGTCATAATGTATATACAGATACATATATATAAACCTGCGGATCTCTAGAGGTTACCGAGAGCCAGAAACGCTTACTGGGGCAGCCCAGCCCTGCCCAGGAAACCTGCCTTCCTCTTCTCCGGCTTAAGCGCAGGCAGAAGGCAGTCCCCGGTGGCCACAACGTCTGTGCCCTGGCAAGAGAGGGCGAAGGGTCCCGATCCGGAAGCATGCGGCCTGGGGGCAAGGGCAGTTCGGACCGTACAGTTGCCAAGGCCCAGGTCTCAACACGTATGAACGGACTGTACTATTTGGAGTACATATGTGAATGTTCTTCCTTCCCTACAAAACGTTCACCCCCCCCCCCCGAAAAAAGAACCCTAGAATGTCAGGGGGAGAATGCTACGATTCAAGTCTCCCGCCCCAAGTCGACGGAACTTTTCCAGGGGAAGAGCGTTTCATCAGATGAGCCCCCTCCCCCCCCCCCAACACCTCTGCCATTTGAAACGGCAACAGGCCAGACCCAGGCTCACCTGCTCCAGAGAGCCAGCCAGCCTTCCTTCCTTCCTTCCTTCCTTCCTTCCTTCCTTCCTTCCTTCCTTCCTTCCTTCCTTCCTTCCTTCCTTCCTTCTCAAATTATAGCCCGCCCTTTCCCAAATGCGGGTAACAGCAATCAATAATATAAGGTTAAAATCAGATACATATAATAAAAAATTATACAATCTAAAAGCAATATACCAGTCTAAAAACAAACTCCAGTTCTGCAGTTGGTGCTATCAGTTGCCTCCATTTCTTCCATACATCCCCCAGCTGGTATAAGATAAATGGGAGCCCTAGGCTCCCGTTTCTCCGAATCCACGCAGCCTTGTGCGCAGGGGCTAAGCAGGGATGTTGGGAGCCAAGAAGATCCATTAGAGCGCGCGCGCGCGCGCACACACACACACACACACACCTGCCCTCGAGGGAAATTACAACCCAAGATTGCTAAACCTGCGTTCGTTCAAAGAACAACCGACACCCCAGGGCTGAACAGGGACAAGGGATTCATCTCCCTGCGGACGATCACGTTGTCGCCCAGGCGCCTCCCCTCTGCTCTCATCACGCTGCTGACAGCATTGGGTGCACCTTTGCATCCTCTATGAGCCTTCTTCACAGCATCCCTCCCACCCTGGCTGGGATAAAAAGGTACCATTCCTACCGCTGTCTGCCTGACGAAGGAACTGAGACTGTCCAAAGCTCCTACCCGAAAATCTTGTCGGTCTCTCAGGTGCTCCTGGGAGTGGAATCTGGCCGCGCTCCTTGCCCACTCCCACCCGCGGCGGTTTCCCAGGGGCTCCGAAGGGGTCTTTCCCATCACCTGCCGTCGGGACTCATCCTTTGGACTGGAGTCTGATGCCGGCCGGGAATTGACCGCCAGACTTTCTGCGCGCTAAGCAGACGCTCTTCCCCTTCCTCCTCCTCCCTGGGCACCTGCCCCAAGTCTCGGCTGAACTCCCCAGTTGACCTGGAGATGGTGGTGGGGGGGGGGGGTTAGCCTTAGCCCCCTCCTGCAGGATTGCTGAAATACAACTTGCTTCGACGTTTTTCAGATCACCATACAACCGATTTCCAAGCTGGGCGGTCCATTGCTTCAAAGAAGAGACAGGGACCCTTGTACCCTTCTCTGAGCACCCTAGGGAGGGCTGGTTTAGGCTGAAACTACTCCCTGCAGCACCTAACGGAGTCCCGCCTGGTGCTCTGAGGACCCTTTTTATGGCTGCCCCCGCTGCATGGAGAGAGTTTCTCTCAGCTGCGTTTCTGAGGATTCCTTCCCAGGGCGTGCTCTTCTGCCCCCCTTACTGGTTCGACACACTGACTACCGTTATCCGTATTCTGGTAGCCCAATTTAGACTGCTGCAGCGAAAACCATCAAGAAGCACCTTCAGGAGACTCCTTCAGGTCTAGCTCTCTAGTGACCTGCGTCTGAGGAAGTGGGCTGTAGGCCAAGACTGCTTCTGCTGACAGAACAGCGTCTTCGTCAGTTGGATGCCACAAGACTGGAGATCAACAAAGACCTGAGCCGGTGTATGAAGCCCGCCTGCCGGTCCATTCCCAGCTCAAAGGCAGGGCGCATATTTCTAAGACCCCCAATTCAAACTGAAATGACAGAGACTTTTCTCTGGCTGAGACCCTGGAGAACCTCCTTCAATACTGAGCTGGATGGACCAGGGATCCACAACGGCGCCTTCATAGAAGGTTCTGCTAAAGGAAATCCGCACAACACATGGCTTTCAAATACTATCGGGTAGTATTAAAGCAGACCTTTGGATCTGGCTGGATCTCTCTCCCCCCCTCCCCGCCCCGCGTTGCCCCTCCTTGGGGGTGAAGGGTAAAGAAATGGACAGACTGCCCTAGAAGTCCTAAACCATCGTGGGAAAATAAGAACATCTTCTACACAAGTAAGCAACCGATTGTGTTTTCAAACATAGGCAAATATAAATTAGGTAGGCTGGGAGATTTCTGTTTTCTTGAGGGATTTTTTCTGTGCGTTGTCGGGCGGAGAGGGAAGGGCGCGGTCTCTGGCGTCATCCCGAAGGGAGGTTCATCCTCCCGAACTGGAGGGAGTGGAAGGGCGTCAGGCACACTTTCGGAAGCTCAAGGCAGGCGGGAAGCCTCTCCTGGCAGCGGTGCTGATTGTCTCCCAAGGAAGGCTCCTTTCTCCAGTTGAGCACGATTGTGACAGGGCTTGCCTCTCAGCCGCCAGCCGGGACTCGTTTCCGCAACTTTGATCCTTGCTGGCAAAACCAACTTGACGCAACACGCTGCAAAATGGCTGGCGCCGGGTCCTCCCCAAACAGAAGCCTGCTTGTGCTTTTTCTCCGTGTTTCATCCTAAAAGTGGCTTCCAGCGTGGCCCATAGAGCTAAAAATCCCATGCACCTGGCTGCACCCAGGATGTCCGGAGGGGAGGGTTGGCACCAAGCCTGGGCCGGGCCAGACGCCCCAGAAGGGAGTCTGAGGCAGCTGCCCCTCTTCCTTCAGAAGGCCTCTGTTATGTCTTGAACATAAACGGTTGTACCGCATGGCGATGGCTGCTAAAGGCGACCTACGGCTCCCCAGATGTGGCTCGCCAGACGCCCTGCCCATCAAGATCTACGGCGGGAAGTTTGACTGGCCAGGATTAGTCTGGTCAGTCAAGGGGGCAGTTCCGGGTAATGTATATAAGCGGGACCCGGCCCGCGTGTTCTCTCTCTTGTGATGTGCTACTGAATAAACCATGTTGCCTTTAAACCGTCTCGGTTCTCAATACATTACAGTGGTGACGAAGGTGGGATCCTAGCCAGCCCACTCCAGAGGGGCTTTGCGGATCTGGTTGGAGACGACAAAGGCAAATTGGCTGTAGACCGACATGCCCGCCGCCGCAGCCGCCATGGCTAACCAGAGCGGAACCACAGGCCGTCTCGAAGAGTTCAACCCCGCTACTCCGGAGAGGTGGGAGACCTACACGGAGCAGGTCACGTGCTACCTTCGAGCGAACAGGATAACGGAGGATAGCCTAAAGAGAGACATCCTCCTGAGCGTCTGCGGAGAGACCACGTTCGAGATCGCCAAGGGTCTCCTGGCCCCCGCGAGGATCACAGAGAAGACGTACGAGGAGATCGTCAGACTCCTCACAGGGCACTTCTTGCCCCAACCCTCACTCATTGCTCGCCGGTTCCTCTTCCACAAGAGGGACCAAGAGGCCGGAGAAATGGCAGCAGACTACCTGGCTGCTCTCCGCCAAATCGCGGGCAACTGTAGCTTTCAAAGATTTCAGGTTTTCATGGCTGGTAACATCATTAGGGTTTGTAGAGTCTTTCGGGATCAAAAGATCCCATGCTCGGCCAAAGATATGAGAGATCCACTTTCAACCCCTGGAGTCTACAAAATACCCTGCTCCTGTGGTGCAGTCTACATTGGCACTACCAACGCAGTATCAACACCCGTCTCACCGAACACAAGAGACACTGTCGCTTGTTTCAGCCAGAAAAATCAGCTGTAGCTGAACATGCACTTCAAGAAGGCAACCACGTATTCCACTTTGAAAGAACTGAAGTCCTTTCTACGGTCTCACATTATCATACCCGCCTGAACAGAGAAACTATTGAGATTTACAAACACCAGCACAATTTTAACACAAAGGAAGAAGGCATTTTCATCCACCAATCTTGGTACCCAGCTCTGCAAAACACCCTACAGACTATAAATTGCAGAAAGTCTCAGAACAACCAGCAAATTCCACAGAACAATCAGCACAGTCAACAACCATCTTCCTTATCTTCAAACCCCTTCCAACCCTCCCAGCAATTAACACAGAACAATGGTCACATTCAACAGCCAGTTTCCTTATCACTACCCTTCCAGGAAGCCCCACCAAACAATGGGCACATCCACAAACCAATTGCCCTTTCATCACACCCCCTCCAGCCTAGAAATAGCAGCTCTCCAGCAGCCCTGGCCCCACTCAATGCACAGCAGCCAAGAAGGTCTGAGGGCCTGCTCCGGCTGCAACGCCACTGAGGATGTTCTCCGCAGCTGAGAACGAAACGTCTGGAAGGAAAACTTTCTCCAGTAGAACACGGCACTTGATCCCGAAAGACTCTAAAAACCCTAACTGTAGCTTTGATAAGCTAGAGGAGGCCCTGCGGGACCGCTTCGCCTGGGGCCTGAGGGACGAAAGATTGCAACAAAAGCTCTTCGCGAGGGAAGAGCTAACCCTCCAGAATGCTTTCAACGAGGCCGTTTCGTTCGAGCGGACTACGAGGACCTTCCCCAGCATGAGGGCCGAAGCCATCCATCAGGAGGAGATGGCCCCCAGCCAACCCAACGAAGAGGAGGCACACCAGCTACACCGCCAAACAGGGGGTGGGCCTACGAGCGACCCAGCAACCCCGAGCGACCGAGAGACCAGCTGCCACCAAGTGCGCCAGCTGCAGAGACCAACACGAGCGACGGGACTGCCCCTACCGCAATGTGGTCTGTAGGGGCTGCGGCAAGATGGGCCACATTGCGAGGGCATGCCGGGCCAAGGTCACCCACCACCGCCAGTCCACCTACCAGGAATCAACCGGGGACTACTCGACCGCCTCGACCAGCGTGCAGGTAATGAACTTGGCCGACGATACCCCGCAAAAGGTCAAAGTCTCAGTCAGGATCGAGGGTAAACCCTGCCTGATGGAACTGGACTCGGGTTCCTCCATCTCCATAATATCGGAGGAATCCTTGAGGAAGCTGTGCCCACGTGGCCGGCCCAGACTGCGTTCGGCATGCTTCCAGAAAAACCCCGTTCAGATCCTGGGTTGGGCAATGGTGGGGGTGGAGTATAATGGGTTTAGGGACAAACTCGACATATTAGTGGTCAAACGGAAGCTCACCACCTTGTTGGGCCTGACCTGGTTCAGGCCGCTGGGAATAAAGACTGTGGGGGTGCAGCGGCTGGGGATGTGGGGATTCAAAAACGTGTGCAGGGAGTTTACTGAGGTGTTTGATGGGGCCCTGGGGTGCTACAAGGGCCCTCCCATATCCTTACCCTTCGATCCCCACGTGCGACCCATAAGGCTGAAGGCCAGGCGGGTTCCGTTCGCTCTGAAGCTTAAAATTGAAGCAAAGCTAGACCGCCTCACAGCCCAGGGAGTGCTAGAACCCATGGCCTATGCCTCTTGGGAAACCCCAATAGTTACCCCGGTGAAGCCGAACGGGGAGGTGCGCATATGCGCCGATTATAAGTGCACCATTAACAAGGCACTACAAGATAACCCCTACCCCGTTCCAGTAATCAGCCACGTTCTGGCGGCATTAGCGGGGTCCAAAATCTTTGGGAAACTGGACTTGGCCCAGGCGTACCAGCAGCTGCCGGTGGATGCCGCGACAGCAGAAGCGCAGACCATAGTAACCCACAGGGGGGCGTTTAAGGTACGACGGTTGCAGTTTGGGGTGAGCGCAGCCCCGAGAGTGTTTCAGAGCTTGATGGATTCTCTCCTCAAAGGGATCCCCGGGGTGCAACCGTTTTTCGACGACGTTTTGATTGCCGCACCAGACGCAGAGGAGTTTAGCAACCAGCTGCGAGAAGTACTCCGCCGTTTCCAAGAGGCCGGTCTGAAAGTCAAGCGAGAAAAGTGTTCCCTCAGGGTACCGAGGGTAGAGTTCTTGGGGTTTGTGGTAGATGCAGCAGGGATCCACCCGACACCAGATAAAACTAAGGCCATAGTGGAAGCCCCCGCCCCCAAGAGCAAGGCGGAGCTACAAAGCTTCTTGGGATTATTAAATTTTTACCATTTGTTCCTGCCCCACAAAGCCGCCATAGCTGAACCCCTCCACAGTCTCCTAGACAAAAATGCCGCGTGGGTCTGAGGAAAGAAGCAGGATGCCGCTTTCCTGGTGGTCAAGGGGCTGCTCGTATCTAACAATGTGCTCCACCATTTCGATGAGAGCCTTCCGGTGATCTTAGCATGCGACGCGTCACCGTATGGGGTGGGCGCCGTCCTGGGTCACCAACTCCCGGACGGGAGGGAGGTCCCGGTAGCCTACTACTTGAGGACCCTGACGCCAGCGGAGCAAAACTATGCCAAGATAGATAAAGAGGCCTTAGCGATCATGGCAGGGGTGCAAAAGTTTAATGACTACCTGTACGGGAGACGTTTTACTATACCCATGGACCACAAACCGCTCCTGGGCCTCCACGCCCTGGACCGCCAAACACCACAGATTCTATCGCAGCACATTTCGCGGTGGAATCAGTTCCTCATTTCCTACACCTATGCCCTGGTCTACCGGCCGGGCAAGGCGATGGGACACACAGACACTCTCAGTTGCCTGCCGCTGCCCTCCATAGACCCCAACCCGGCCCCAGCCCACCATGTGATGCTCATCGAAACGCTACCGGAGAGACCCCTACACGCCGCAGAGGTAGCGAAAGCCACGGGGCGCGACAAAATACTTGCACGGGTTCTCGACTGGGTGGTAAGGGGATGGCCAGAAGGAAAACAGGGGAAAGAGTTCAGGGCATACACAACATGAAAGGAAGAACTATCCGCCCACAAGGGCTTTCTGTTATGGGGGAGAAGGGTGGTGGTTCCCCCCCCCCGCTGCGGAGACAAGTGCTGGAGGCCCTTCATGAAACACATCCGGATGAAGGCCTTAGCATGCAGCTATGTGTGGTGGCCGGGGATGGACGATGAAATAGAGGTGTGGGTCCGGAGGTACAAAGCTTGCCAGGAGTCCTGACCCGAACCGCCCAGCGCCCCCACTCAATGCTGGGAAGCACACAGGAAGCCATGGTCTAGGCTACACATTGACTTCGCTGGCCCCTTTCAGGGCCAAATATTCTTCATCCTGGTGGATGCGTACACCAAGTGGTTGGAAGTTATTCCGGTAGCTTCTACCTCAACGGCAGCGGTGGCGATCCGGGCACTGCTCAGGGCCCTGAGCACCCACGGGATTCCAGACACCATTGTCTCGGATAATGGGACGGCCTTCACCTCCCGGGAATTCTGGGAGTTTTTGCAGAGATACCTAATACACCACATACGGTCCGCCCCATTCCATCCAGCCACCAATGGCCAAGCAGAGCAGATGGTGTGCACCACTAAAGAAGCCCTGGGCCGTATCGTGCAGGGGGATTGGGACCACCGCCTAGCCGCCTTCCTATTCGATAATAGGATCATCCCCAACCCAGTCACTGGGGTCAGCCCAGCCGAGTTGTTAATGGGACGGAAGCTAATCACACGATTAGATCGGCTGCACTCCGACCGGGCCACCGACATCTGCAGTTCCCCCGAGATCAGAGAAGTGGCCAGGGGATTCTTCCCAGGGGATCTGGTGTATGCGAGGAACTATGCTAGCGGCCCTGAGTGCGTAGCAGGCCAGGTGCTACGAGTAATAGGGTCCCACCACTATGACGTATCAATGGAGGGAGGCAGTATACTGCGGAGGCACATAGACCAAATGCGCCGCCGCACCTTGCCGGAAGAGCCGGCTGCGATACGGAGTGAGGAGGAACCCACGGCCGCACCCCCGCAGAGAGCTAGGCCAGCCCCGCCGACCGCTCCGGCTGATCAGGCAGTTGAGCCACTCCAAAGCGGGGGCGACCCCCCAAGAGTAGGGACACCAGACGAGCAGCAAGGCTCTGGCAACCCTAGGCTGGGGGTTCTTCCATGCGGGGAAGACGCCGCCCCATCCGCCATAGCAGATGTGGCCCCGGCGGCACCGGAAGCTCCTCTGTCTCCACTAGCGACCCCGAGGTCAACCCGGGAGCGCACGGCCCTCGCTTACTTGCGGGATTATGTGTCCTGAGCTAAGGGGGGAGGAGTGTTATGTCTTGAACATAAGCGGTTGTACCGCATGGCGATGGCTGCTAAAGGCGACCTACGGGTCCCCGGATGTGGCTTGCCCATCAAGATCTACGGTGGGAAGTTTGACTGGCCAGGATTGGTCTGGTCAGTCAAGGGGGCAGTTCCGGGTAATGTATATAAGCGGGACCCGGCCCGCGTGTTCTCTCTCTTATGATGTGCTACTGAATAAACCATGTTGCCTTCAAACCATCTTGGTTCTCAGTACATTACAGCCTCTCAGCCAGTCGAGCCTGAAGCTGGATTCCGGCGTGGTGATGATGATGATGACGCTCTGCTCCGGAGTCAGAAGCTCTGTCAGATAATCCAAGATACCACAATGGGCAGGTAGTTGTGGTGGTTACAGGGCTCCAAGACTTGCCATAAGAACTCCGAAGCGAGCCTGGTGCAGCGTTCGGAGCAGGGCCTTCTGGAGCCAGCCAGGTCCTCTGGAATGCTAAGGCAGGGCAGAGGGCACAACAGCAAGCTGTCTGGGGCAGGAGGGGGCGCCAACCACAAAGTGTCAAGTAGCAAGGTTCTGCAGAACCAACATCTCAGGCAGAAGCTCTGTTGTAAAGGATGCCTTTTAATTTACAGTGGCCCATTGAAGCCCTGCCAGGCAAAAACCTCACCTGGCCCCAATCACTTTATAAAAACACCAGGAAATTGTGGGTGGTTGGGGATCCCTGGGTTATAGAAGGATCAGCCCCGTAGCTAAGAGTCACAGGGCCAGGGGGCTGCAGGAGGGGGGTGAAGCAAGAAGCTTGAGAGGGTGAGGGCCACCCCTCTCCCTCCCCCCTCCAGTGTGGTTTAAATTGCATTTAAGCTCCAATTCCCCTTCTACCTTTCCTGGAGCTCAGCCTGCAGTGATCAACTTCCAATTCTGAAGTTCAAAAGAAGGCTGATTTGTATCTCTGCGTTCCCTCCCCATTTCCCTGCTTTCCTGTGCCCTTCCCCAACCAGGAGCAGCAGAGAATGTGCGCGGCTTGCACACGCTGGCTGGGGGAGACATGTCCTGGCCACCCTCCTCCCTCCCTCCCCACCCTGAAAGGAATCTAGCTACCCTTGCAGCCTGTGCAATCTAGGGGCCTCTCCTCCCACCCTCCCAAGAACTGACCATTCAGGTCATGGCGCTGGAAAACAAGGCAGTACATGAAGCCCCCAGCTCTTCACAGCCGGACTAAGGGCTGCTGGGAGCAGGGGGTGGCGCTGACTGCCCACCTACCCACCCAACTTTCAGAATCTGCCCACCCACCCAACTCTGCTCAGAGTACTTCAGGGGAGAGTTTGCTGGTTCCACTGTCTGATTCATGTGCTGAAGAAATTGGGGTGAGGGGTCCTGAGGGGGAGGGGGGAGCCAGGGCTTGGTGAGGGGGCCTGTCAAATCCACAAGGAGGCTGGGCCCTCTGGACCCCATAGGGTGCTACGGGCCTGAGAAGGATGTGGAAGGAGATGCAGGTTTTAATCTCCATGTAGATAGATCCAGGTGGGCAGCCGTGTTGGTCTGAAGCAGTAGAACAAAGTAGGAGTCCGGTAGCACCTTTAAGAACAACAAACTGTCTTAAAGGTGCTACTGGACTCCTATTTTGTTTTAATTCCCATTCTGCCATAGAACAGGAGCCCCGTGGCGCAGAGTGGTAAGCTGCAGTACTGCAGTCCAAGTTCGATCCTGGGGGAAGCTGGGTTCAGGTAGGTAAAATGAGTACCCAGCTTGCTGGGGGTAAGGTGTAGATGACTAGGGAAGGCAATGACAAATCACCCCGTAAAAGTCTGCCAAGAAAACATCCTGATGTGACGACATTAATTTACAACCCGGTGCTTGCACACCTTTACCTGCTATAAAAGCTCAGTGGGTGACTGTGGACCAATTAGTCTCCCTTAGCCTAACCTAGCTCACAGCATTGTTATAGAAAGGATAAAATGGAAAAGCGGGAAAGGATGTTGTGAGCCACTTTGCCTTGCCTCTGAGGGCTGAAAAGTGGGTATAAACATCAACAATATCAATTACATAAAACGTCAATCTTTAAACTACTCCAGATCCAATAAAATTAAAAAGACTTTATTTCCTCCTGAGGTTCAAGAACAGAGGCAAGAACACATCTTCTCAATTTCTGTTGATTTAAGTGTAACAGGTTCATGCCCAGCCCTGGAGGGGTGGAGTGCTCTTTTAAAATCATCATCTTATGAAGGAGAACAGAAATGAACTGAACAGATATCCTGGGCTGGTGGTGATTCTGATTCATGGATGAATGCAGGTTTGAGATGCCAAAAAGTTTGTAGTTAAGCTGATAGGATGACCTGAGTTGGGCGTTTGCCTGCTGGGATCTAGAAAGATCCACAGGACCTACAGTGGAACCTTGCTACTTGACATTTTGTGACCTCTCCTTCATTAAAAATAAGAATAGGCAAACCCTCATGAGATTTTCAAGGCAAGAAATGAGCAAGGGTGGTATTCCCACAGTTGGGTTTTTGGCAATTTCACTTCCTGGAGTCATGAGTTAATTATTTGTTTATGCATGCTGATACTTAGCTAGTCAGTAGTTGAACCAATGAGCTAGTCTGCACATATCTCCCGCCAGAAGCTAGGTGTCAATATGCATATTAACCTGTATTGGGAAGCCCTAATTGGGTAATCAATAGATTGGGGATGGTCTGGGGAGAAAGTATTGGGTTACAATTTATGGTCCTTTGTTTGAGTCTCTAGACTTCCTCACCAGTTGCTGTTTGGACCTTAGAGAGTCAACATATAGTTAGAGAAGACAGATAGGATGCTAAATCCTTTTCTTGTTTTGTAGAACTGCAAGTGCCCTTGCAGTTTTAAAGCAAACACCCGATGGGGGTGGGGATTCAGCCTTTACAGGCTTATTCATAGGAGTGGCCATTTTCCACTTCTTTTCCTAAGGAAAGCATGCTCAGGGGAATCCATCTCTTCTAACAGATGCTTTATTTCTTTATTTCCAAGTTACCCCTTTCCTCACTAGACAAGTAAAGATTACTTTGTTAAAGCTAAATGTGTGTGCCTGGCTATTTTGTAGTTTACTCTGCATAACTCTGCTAATGAAATCCTAACACCCATTACCTTCCTCTACATAGAAATCTCAAGTAATGTCCCATCCAAGTACTGAAGATGGCCAAGTACTGGCCAGCTTCCACACTCTAACAAGCTCAGCTAGTCTGGACTATTCAAGGCTGCTTTCTTCAGTAAGAAGCAGCCCATAAGATAGTGGTCTCCTGCTTATTTTCGTGAAGCACAGAGGTATTTTTGGACACTGGAAAGGCATAACTGGGAGGAAATGCCTGTTCGGAGAGTCAAATAATAAACAGTCATCCTTTTGAATTGAAGTGGTGATCAGAGTTGGAGAGAACCTATTTGGCCTTGGGGGATGGTATAGCCATCGCCGAGCTCCAAAACATGAAGTGCCCTTGTAGTTTTAAAGCAAACACCCGATGGTGGTGGGGATTCAGCCTTTAGAAAATACAGGCTTATTCACAGGCCATTTTCCACCTCTTTTCCTAAGGAAAGCATGGTCAGGGGAATCCATCTCTTTTAGCTGATGCTTTATTTCTTTATTAAATGGCACTGGTTTAAGACATTTTTCGGCCTCTTGCTTGGCCCCTTGTCACAGGACACTGGGGATTATAGTTGTATGCAAGAACCAGGAAAGTTCTTTTTTGTAACTGCAATTCCCAAGGTCCTTTGGAGAAAGCCTGGGCAGATCAAGTTGCTGGCTAACCAGTTTCAGCTTGTAGAATGAGTAGAGTTCATCCAGCAAGCTTCATGTGGAGGAGCAGGGAATCACACTAGGATTTTCAGATGAGAGTCCTACTGTCTAACAGCTGCTCATGTTGGAGAAAATGTCTTAGTAGAGCTGGGAAGCTAAGCAGGGTGAGTACTTGGAAGGTAGACCATGGAGGAAGACTCTGACAATGCAGGCAGTGACAAACCACCTCTGCTTAATCACTTGCCTTGAAAAACATCTGGGATAGCCATAAGTCTGCTGCAACTTGATGGCACTTTAATACACATACGGTAGCCCCATGTTCCCCAGTTTAGTCTGGCCTCCCTTGGTCTGGAGATTGATAGCAGATTTTGAACTCCTGAGCACAGTGATCTCTGAGGAACATATGGGGAAAGGTGGTCACATAGACACCTTGGCCATATAGGGCTTTAGAGGTCAATACCAGCACTTTGAAACAGACTCAGTACACAATAGGCAGCCAGTGCAGCTTTCAGCACTGTTTGAATGTGCTCCCATCAAGAGAGCCCCATTAACAAACGTGCTGCAGCGTCCTGCACTAGCTGTAGTTTCTGAGTCAGAGTCAAAGGCAGCCCCATGTAGAGAGCATTACAGTAGTCTATTCTTGAGGTGACCATAGCATGGATCATAATTGCTAAGCCAAGAAAGGGGCCAACTGCCATACCCGCCACAGATGGAAAAAGGCGGACTTGGCAGTGGCTGCTACCTGGGCCTCCATAGTCAGAGAGGATTCCAGAAACACTACCAGGCTCCTGACCTTTGGGGCGCCCCGTCAAAAACCAGCAATGGGACCTCCTTTCCTAGTCCACCATGACTCAAATAGAGAACCTCCGTCTTCATCGGATTCAGCTTCAGTTGACTCAGTGTGAGCCAAGATGCCATGGCTTGTAGTGCCAGGTCCAGGTTGTCCGGGGTGCAGTCGGACTGGCCACCCATCAATAGATCTGGGTGTCATCTACATATTCAAGGCACCCTAGCCCATTCCTCCTGACAATCTGGGCAAGGGGGTGCATGTAGATGTTAAATAACATCAGGGACAGAACCGCCCCTTGCGGCACACCACAAGTGAGTGGGTGCCTCTGGGACGATTATCACCATCCTCTGCCCCCACCCTTGGAGGAAAGAAGCCAGCCATTGCAAGGTGGACCCCTGAATTCCCATGTTGGCGAGGTGGCTAGACAGTAGCTGGTGGTCAACCATATTGAAAGCATCTGACAGATCTAATAGCAACAGTACCGCTGAGCTGCCTTAGTCCAGATGTTGCAGGAGGTCATCTATGAGGGCAACCAAAACCATCTCCATCCCATGACCTGGATGGAAACCAGACTGGAACAAGTCCAGTGCAGAAGTGTCATCCAGGAACCCTTGTAACTGGGTTGCTACAGCCCGCTCTGTAACCTTACCCAAAAGGGTAGGTTCGACACCAGCCGATAGTTCGCCAATTAGACCGGGTTGGCAGATGGCTTTTTAAAGAGAGGGTGGACCACAGCCTCTTTAAGAGGTGTGGGAAAGATCACTTCTAAGAGGGATCTGATGATGATCGCCTGTAGTGGTTCACATAGCATCATCTGGCTAGCTTTCACTAGCCAAGACAGGCACGGATCCAATCCACAGGTGGTAGGATGCACAGTAAGAAGGATCCTGTAAAGTTCTTCCAGGCTGAGTGGAGTGAAGGAATCCAGAAATGGACCAGAAGATGTGCTTGGTGTCTCAAGTTCGCTCATTGTATCAAATGTGTCAGGGAGGTTGTATTGGAGTGACGAGACCTTATCTATGAAAAAACTCGCAAAAGCCTCGCAGCCTATTTCCAATTCCCTTGTGATACCTTGTGATAAGGTTGTTAATGACCGAATTATACAAAATAATTGTGCCGGGCATGAGGTTGCAGATGCAATCCGGGTAGCAAAGTAAGCCGGGAAGCAAAGCCCAGACTGTCATTTCATAGGTCCACATAAATGACCTATAGGATGTTCTCATCACTTCATCATGAGTACGTCGCCACTGCCTCTCTAGTCTTTTAGTCGCCATTTCATCGATCGCAACTCCAGGGTGTACCACAAAGCCAATTGTGAACGGGGGCGAAGAGGATGCCGGGGGGCAATCTCGTCATTAGCTGCAGAGAGCCGGCTATTCCAGATCTCCGCAAGCTTATCCAACGAGTCACCAGAGGACCAGGAATTCCACAAAGCCATCTGAAACTACATTGGGTCCATCTGTCTTCATGGGCGAACTAAAACTTGCTTGTCGCCTAAACAGGATAGAAGTGGGATATTCACATGGGCCCTCAGAGCATAGTAGTCCAACCATGGCACTGCATCCGCAGAAATCCGGTCTACTACAACTCCTGCCGCACAGATCAAATCTAGCGTGTGCCTGGCCTGGTGCATGGGGGTTGTTATATATTGGGAGAGTTCTAGTGCTGCCATGGAAGACACTAGGTCCACCACCCAGCCAGAGGCTGTGTCCTCAGCATGGACATTGAAGTCACCCTAGGCTTCAAGGTCTGTGCTGATTTGGCTGGTCCTTTTCATGCTTCAATTGGAGGGAACAAATACATTTTGACATTTATGGATGTAGGAAGTAATTTTGTATCTGAAAAACTGAAAGGACCATGTATTGGGAAAACTCAGAAATTATGTTGCTGCTGTGAGAAATAAATTCAGTAAAGCTCCAGAAGTCCTGTTTACAGACAATGGGACAGAGTATTGCAGCAAGGAGTTTCAAAGATTCTTGGAGGTGGAAGGAATAAAGCATGATACAACTGTGCCTTATTCTCCTTAACAAAATGGTGCTGCTGAAAGTCTTAATAGAAGCCTGCTAGAAATGGCACATTGTCTATCACTACAAGCTGGCTTGCTTGACCCTAACTGGGTAGAAGCACTAAATACAGCTGTTTACCTGCATAACAGAATTCCCCCCAAAGGTCACAGGCAAGCTGCCATTTGAACTGTGGTTTGGAAAGAAGCCCGGCCTGAAGCATTTAAAGTCATTTGACTCCAAGACATATGCCCATATTCCCAAGGAAAGAAGGGGAAAATTGGACCCCAGAGCTGAAGTGGGGATCCTTGCTGGGTATGTTCAAAGTGGAAGAGGTTATTGGAATATGGATCTTAAAATGTTTGTGGTTAAAGTATGTAACATGGTGCACATTGATTAAAGCAGTGTAGTCTCCTAAACAAATAGACTCCATGGTGCAAAGCAGTCAGGAAGCTGATGAAGTCTCATTTACTGAAATGGCTATTTGGCTAACTGTCCCAGCTGCCATTCGACAGGATAGGCAACAAGAGACCCACTCAGTCAGAAGGGGATGCAGAGGAAGCTAGGCCAGAGCAGACACAAAGTGTTGTGAGACACTCACAGAGAAACAATTTAGAAGTACCATCACTGAGGTATTCTCTTCATGCAAATGTGCAACCTGTAAATGAACCCTCAAGCTGAAAACAAGAGATTCACCAAACTGCAAATGAAAGAAACAAATGGGTAGATGAAGCCAATTAAGAGTTTGAGTCCTTGGCAGAGGAATCAGATATGGACACTAAACTACCTCCTGGAAGAAGAGCTATTGGATGTAAATAGGTGTTCAAAGTGAAATGAAATACTGGTGGCAATGTGGAGAAGTACAAAGCACATTTGATGGCAAAAGGGTTTGCACAAAAACCTGGGACTGATTTTTCTGAAACTTTTGCACCTGTTGTGAAATACATTTTCATCAGGATTCTTCTAAGTATAGCAGCATGCATGTTGAACATCTGGCTATTAAAACAACATTTCTCAGTGGAGGTTTGTCTGAGGAAATCTACACAGAGCAACCAGAAGCTTTTCAAGAAAAAAGAAAAGAGAATCTTGTATGCAAACTTCAAAAGAGTGTCTATGGATTTAAATAATCTGTCAGAGCTTGAAATGAAAAGTTAACTTTGCTGCTGCAATGTCAAGGCTTTCAACAAGGAAAGACAGAACTCTCTCTATTCCCTAGGCTTAAAAATGGACAGTATCAGTATGTGCTCACTTATGTAGATGACCTGATTTTATGCTACCAAAACAAGGAGGATGAGCAAGGAATTGCTAAACTATACAAAAAAGTGAGCCACTATCCTGAAAACAGAAGCTTTCTTCTGAACTAGAACCACAAAATACTTGGCCTTACTGAATCCCTGGGCCTAAAAGATGCTAAAAGGTTTAGTATGATGCTTGAACCAGCTTACTTTAACCATAAGGATGGAGTATTGCTTAAGAGCAATCAAGACTATAGAGAAGCAATTGGCAAACTTCTGTCCATCAGCACAGTGCCCAGACTTGACAAATGTGCAGCTGTTGGAATTCTGTGCAGAAAGACCAAACCATTATTATTGGAACACAGTAAGGAGACTGACTAGATATCTCAAAGGAACAACTGACCTGAAACTAAAAATCTCACCTTGTGACCCAAGACTGATTGGATACATGGATGCTGGCCAGGGCCAGAATTCCTGGTCCCCTAGGCTGGGAGGGTCACCCAGGAGGGGCCCAGATGCAGCTGCTGCCCTCCCTGAGCCAGTGAAAGGTCCCACTGATCATCTGACTGGCAGGACCTTTCACTGGTGGGGAGAGTGCTGGCAGAAGTAGCTGGCTGGCCTCCACCTCCATTTAAAGAGCCTGCCAACTGGCTTTAAATCATGTGGGGAGGCATGTGGCTGCTCCTACCGCTCTTCCCCCATGATTTGAATTGGGGACAACCGTCAAGCCCCTGCCCTGCCAGCAATCCGAATTGCACAGGAGAGGCAGCAGAAGCAGCTGCATGCCTCCCCACATAATTTAAAGACCATGACAACCAGCTGGTTGGTGGGCTCTTTAAATGGAGGGGGAGGTCAGTCTGGCTGCTTTTGCTGGTGCATCCCATGCCACTAGCATGGGGATCACAGTGGCTGCTCCTGAGGCCCTCCCATGCAATTTAAATTGCTGGGAGGGAGGGGCAGCCTCCACCCTCCCAGGGGATGCCTAATTCAGCACCCCCAGACCCCACCTTAGGTCACCTAATGGGTGTGCTGACCCTGATGTTGACTGGGGTGAAGATAAAGCTGACTACATCTCAACAAGTGGCTACTTGTTCTTCTATGGAAACAGTCTGAATAGCTGGAGTATTAAAAACAACAACACTGGTCACAAAATCAACATCTGAATCTGAATACATATCAGCCTCAAATTCCCTCAGTGAACTTGAATGGATCATCTGTCTACTGAAAGACTTTGGTGTTGATGAGCCTAAACCAATAACCTTGTTTGAAGACAATCAAGCCTACATAATCTTATCAAAGAGTGAAAGCATCAAGGCAAGAAGCAAGCACATAGCTGTCAAATATCATTCCTTGTGAGAGATGCAACAAAGACTGATTGAACTCAAGTATTGTCCTTCAGAAGTGATGGTTGCTGACATCCTCACCAAGCCTCTTTTGAAGGGGAAGTTCAAACACCTGTGCAAGAAACTGAGCCTTCATAACTTCAGTGTGTGACACTTGAGAAGGGGTGTTGGAATCTGCAAGTGTCCCCACTGGTGTCCTTATTTAGAACGCTACTTGTTTGTGTTTACAACAAGTAGTGTTCTAAATAAGAAGGCCTAAGTTTATCAATTGGCTAAACAGTTTTATTACATGCTTTTAGTCACATAAGCACTTTTGGGGAATTTACAATTTCTTTGTTCTAGACCAGAAAGGTTTTCACCAAGATGGTGCTTAGATCATGAGAAGCCAGTTAGACAGATTACTCTTTGTTATTTTCAATTCCAACATATCCTTCCCACTGTTATCTCTTAGCGAAGGTTTTTTTTCTTTTTAAACAAAGACTGAGTGCTGCTTTTAATCCACTGTGCTTTTGGTGCTCTGCTAAACTTTCCCCCAACAAGTTGGCATCAGGCAAAATGTTCCATCTTCTCCTAATCTCAACACCTTCCATTTGGAACAAGAGTTGCAGGGGTTTTGTGAAAGTAACTAAACACTAAAGAGCTATAAAAATGCTGGTTATTATTCTTTAACAAATGGGAGGGGGCATCTTATTTTCTGCTCTCACAGTATTTTCTCTTCCCCTTCCTGAAATCCCCATAGCCTCTCCTCTTTTCTGCTTCCTGCTTTCCTTCCCACCCACCAGCAAACCTGCCTTTATTTGCCCTCCTGTCTTCAACTTTCCCTCTCCTCTCCTTGGCAGCCTCTACCAGAAGAAGCTATTTCCCAGTTGCATTGTACCAGCCACTGTGGGGGTCCAGTTGTACAGTAGAGAACCCAGGAGGACTTGTTGGGGGGAAATCCATTTTCCCCTGCATCTCCCACCTTGCACAGTTCCTCCTGGCAACCTCTATATCCTCACATTTCCCTTCTTCCTTTTTCACCTACCCACCCACTCAACTACCTGTTATCTGCCACCATCTGCAGTTACATTTATTGGTTTTATTTCTTTAGACTTGTATTCTGCCCTCCCTGCAAGTGGGCTCAGGGTGGATCACATCATGGATTTTCAGTCCATCAGCTGGTTATAAGAATCAATACATAGATACATTAATGCAATATTTAAGAACAGTTGGACAGTATAATTTTAAACAAGTAGCACTGGTAATAGAGAGCCAGTTAAGTGTGTGGTTAAGTGCGTGGACTCTTTTCTGGGAGAACCGGGTTTTATTCCCCACTCCTCCACTTACAGTTGCTGGAATGTCCTTGGGTTAGCCATAGCTATTGCAGGAGTTGTCCTTAAAAAGGCAGCTGCTGTGAGAGCCCTCTCAGCCTCACCCACCTCACAGAGTGTCTGTTGTGGAGGGAGAAGATATAAAAGATTGTAAGCTGCTCTGAGTCTCTGATTCAGAGAGAAGGGCGGAGTATAAATCTGCAGTCTTCTTCTCCTTCTTCTAATATAAATATACAGTCTCCAAGCTGGTGCCGCTAGATCCTAGGTCTTCTTAATCTGGGCCATTTGAAGATGGAAAACTTCAGCAAGGGATGGCAGCTGCATTGGGCAGCTGCCACCTCATCCAAAGACTTGATGGAACAGCTCCCTCTTACAGGCCCTGCAGAATGGTAATAGGTCCCGTAGGGCTCTGATCTCAAGCAAGAGCTTGTTCTACCAGCCAGGGCAGAAAAGGTTCTGGCCCTGGTCAAGGCTAGATAGATGTCACTCAGACTGGGGACAACCATTAGATGTTGATCAGTCAAACACTTGACTCTCTGGGTCATCTGTGGGGAGAGGTGGTCCCTCAGGTAGGTCAGTCTCTGACCACACAAGGTTTTAAAAGTCAGTACCAATACCTTGAAGTGGATCCAGTATTCAATCAATAGCCAGTGCTACTAATTATTATTTCATTTATACCCCACCTTTCTCCACAATAGGGACTCACACTGGCTGGCATCATGCTTCTCTCCTCCATTTTATCACAACAGGTATAAGGTAAGGTATGAGGTAAGTTAAACTGACTGGCCCAAAGTCACACAGCTTGCTTTTACCACAGAGTGGTAAACCCAGGTCTCCCAGGTCATACACTGAAACTACAACCATTACACAACACTGGCTTTTGTGGGATGGTGGCTGTTGAACAGTAGCAAGCAGCTGAGTGAGTCATGTGAGGCACTTGGCAGCAAGCCATCCTGTGGTTACTGTTAGGGCTGGCCCCAACAATCCTCCCTGAAAGGCCAAAACAGCTGTGGAAAGGCTCTGCCCCTCCTGCATTTTACTGACAGAAACCAAGGCCTGAAGGCTGGCAATATTGTGTGGTCACCTAGCAACGCCACTGAAGAGCATTGGTTTCTTAGACCTACAGAAGCTGCTTCTATTATCGAGGAAGTTAACACACAGTGATGGACAGATAGAAAGGTAGACAGATATGTGTGTGAAGTGCCATCAAGTCACAGCTAAATTATGGTGACTTCAGCAAGGGGCTTTCAAGGCAAGTGAGAAGCAAATATGGTTTGTCATTGCCTTCCTCTACAGAAACTTCCTTGACAGTCTCCCTTCCAGGTACAACCTTGCATAACTTTTGAGAGCTGAGGGGTTTGGGCTATTCCATGATGCTTTCCCACCCCAGATAGATATTTCTACAAACCTGGCACATTTTCAGGTTTGTAGAAAGATCTGTCTTACCTATTCATGGCCCCAGTCTCTAGATTTAAGTATCCACAGTTTTGGTCACATTGAGAATTAGGTATATTGACATGAAATAATTTCTTTCTTTCCATTAAACCCAGCAGACAGACTCTCTGCTACTCAGAAGGAAGTCCCACTTTGTTCAATGGGGCTCACTTCTACCAGTTTCTTAGTACTGCAGCCTTACTGTTGGATCTGCTTAGGTCATCTTCCAGCTTCTTGAGCTTTTAATCAACAATGGTCTGCCAATGTCAGCATTGTCTACTCAGAGAGACAGAGGCTCTTCAAGGTCAAAGTCTTTGCATCATTTACTACCTGATCATTTTTCAATGTAGATCGGGGGATTGAACTTCGGATCTTCCATATGCAAAGCAGACACTCTAGTTCCGAGTCACCCCCTCTTGATTATAACATATCATCTGTCAGGAAACAAGGATGCAGGCATCCCAGCTGCACTCATTTGTTAAACATCATGCATAGCAAAAAAAAAAAAATGTGCCTAGACACACAACAACAGAACTAGATCCAACGGCACAATTAGAGGAAGATGTGAGCTGAAAGTATGGAGGGGGAGGGGAGAAGTACCTTAACAGAATAAAAAGTGTTCTGGGAATAGCACTTTGTGATCCAGATTGATAAACAAATCTTCATGTCTCCACAGTTACTATAAAACTCACTTCAATTTTTCTTCTCCATCCTATAGAAATGACTTTGAAATGGAGTGGACTGGAAGGGTTTCTGAACCTATATTTGTTTGGTATGGGGTTTAAGAGGAGTGACAAGTGGAGTGACTTGAAGATCTGTCTGTTTTGTTCAACATCTTTATACATTTTTGGATGAAGGAATAGAGGGAATGCTTGTTAAATTTGCAGATGATATTAAATTGGGAGGGGTAGCAAATACTGTAGAAGACAGAGTCAGGATACAGTATGATCTTGACAGGCTGGAAACCTGGGCTTAAACCAATAAAAATGAATTTTAACAGGGATAAAGTTCTGCATTTAGGTAGAAAAATTCAAATGCATAAATATAGAATGGGGGAGACTTGTCTTAGCAGTAGCATGTGCAAAAAGGATCTAGGGATCATAGTGTTTATTTAATTAATCAAATTTTGGACTGCTCCTCCCAAAGGTGGGATCAAGGCATTTCACAGCAAATTATAATGACAATTATGACAGATAAATTTGAAACAAATAAAATTAACACATTATAATCTTCTGTAATGGCCCCTTCCTGGTGGAACCAGCTGCCGGAAGAGGTGAGGGCCCTGCAGGACCTTGCTCAGTTCCACGGGGCCTGTAAGACAACCCTCTTCCGGCTGGCCTATAACTAAGCGGCATAGGAAATTGAGTGTAGTTCTATTAGATTTCTGCTATGTTTTAATATTTTAACTGTGTAAAATGCTTAATTTAATATTTTAATGTTAGATTTTATGTGCTGTGAGCCGCCCTGAGCCACCTTGGTGGGAAGGGTGGGATATAAATCATAAATAAAATAAAAGACAAGACAAGATGTCATCAGATCTTAGAGGTGCTGCTATCATGCAGAAGCAGTGAAGGCTAGGAAGCTGAAATGGAAATGGGAGTTCCAAGATGGAATTGTTATTGGCTTCAACCAAATGCCTTGTGGAACATCTCTGCCTTACAAGCTCTGTGGAACAGCAATAAATCCTGCACGGCCTGGATGGAATTTGGCAAAGAGTTCTAGGTAGATGAAGAGCCCCCTGGTGCAGTGTTAAAACTGCAGTCCTAAGCTCTGTTCATGACCTGAGTTCAATCCCCGGTGGAAGCTGGGTTTTCAGGTAGCCGGCTTGAGGTTGACTCATCCTTCCATCCTTCCGAGGTCGGTAAAATGAGTACCCAGCTTGATGGGGGAAAGTGTAGACAACTGGGGAAGGCAATGGCAAACCACTCCATAAAAAGTCTGCCGTGAAAACGTTGTGAAAGCAACATCACCCCAGCGTTGGAAATGACTGGTGCTTGCACAGGGGACCTTTCCTTTCCTCTTCTAGGTAGAGGAAACTCCACTTGGAGTTTCTGGGTCAGCCTGAAAGGCAGACTTGCACACAGCAAGTTACAGTAATCCAGCCTGGAGGTGGTCATTGAATGCATTATAGTGGCTAGGCTGGGGCAAGACAGATAGGGGTCAAGCTTCCTAACTTGGCCAAGTTGGCAAAATGCCAATCTGGTGGCACTGGAAATCTGGGTCTCCATTATCAGAGAGGCATCCAGAGTCATCCCCAGACACTATCCAGATCTAGGAGTTGGGACTTTATTATCAGAATCTCCTGACTCAGCCATAGAATCTCCATCTTAGGAGGATTCAGACTCAACTGGCTCTGCTTTAACCATCTCACCACAGCCTCCAGTCCCTCAGCCAAATTAGCTGGGACTGTGTCTGGCTAGTTACCCAACAACAGATAAAGCTGGGTGTCATCAGCATATTGATGGCAACCCAGCCTGAAATTTCATGCCCACTGGGCAAGGGGATGCATATAGATGTTAAACAACATTGGGGAAAGGATGGCTCCCTGAGGCACACCACATATCAAGGGGTGCCTAGGGGATTTCTTCTCTCCCAGCACCACATGTTGTGGAACGATTGCTTTATTACCTTTAAATTATAGAAACTCCCTGATTCTAATCAATCAGAAGACTTACCAGTAGCCTAATGTAGGAGTTTTGACATATCTCTCAACAACTAGAGGACAGAAGCACTTAAGTGTTGGATAATGTCCAGTATCCTTTAATGCCATCTGGATTAACTGATACGTCCAGAGAGAAAATCTTGATAAATTGATTCACAAGGTCTACTAACCCTAAGCATTTTTCAAGTCAATTATGCTCCTTTCTGTCCCCCTTCCATCTAAATGGCCTTATTCTACCTTTAATGTCCTAACTTACACTCCCCAGGCAGCTGTGTTTTGCACAGAATCCTGGGGCTTGTAGTCAGTGAGTGTTTCATAAAGAACCAACCTGCATTTTTTTCCACCACACCATACTCTGTCCCTGACCTTGGAGAAACAAGGGGAGTCACTTACAAGACAATTCCACAAACTCCTACATCAGCAGGGTGGTGTGCTAGAAGTTCATGGTCAAACACTGCTGTGTGGACAAGCAACAGCCACAATGCCAACCCACCTCAATCAAGCTGTCTGTGAATCTTATCTGTGAGGGCGACACGAGCAGTCTCCATACTATTGCTGTGGTGGAAGCTGGACTGGAATGGATCAAGCGCCAATGTGTTATCCAGGAAACTCTGAAGCTGTTCAGTAACCACTTTCTCAATTACCTTGCCTAGGAATGGTATGTTCAAAACTAGGTGGTAATAGGAAGGATCATGAGGATCCGAAGTTATTTTTTCAAAAGGGAGGACAACTACGGCCTCTTTCAGGCTCTCCAGGAAAATCCTTGACTCTAGGGATAGATTGATTATGTCCACCAGAGGGCCCCATACCTTGTCTGCTAGTTTTCACTCGCCAGGAGGCACATGGGTCCAAGCAGCATCTGGTCAACCTAGCAGCACCCAGGGTCCCATTGACATCAGTCAAAAAGAGTCAGTTGAATGAATCCAAGACTGAATCCAAAGTTGGCCAAGAGGCTTCTAGTTCATTTACTGTATATCAAATTTGGCCAGGAGGTCATGGTGGAGTGACAAGACTTTCTCCACAAAGAAACTCACAGCTTAAGTCAAAATTATTACAATTTTTGGACCTTCCTGTAAGAGAAGTCAAAAACTGATGCACCTTAAGCAATTGAGCTTGGTGAGAGCCAGCGAATGTGATGGAGGCTGTATAGAATTCCTTCTTAACAGTCTTCACTGCCATCTCATAGATTTTCACAAAGGTCCTATAAGTTAGTCTAGCAGCTTCATCACAAGTTTGCCACCAAACTCGGTCTAGTCACTTCAGTTCCCACTTCATCCTCATCCTCTGTATCCTGGGGTGCAGTCACCAGTGGGAGCAGAGAAGATGCAGGGTGGGGAGTGATTACATCAATGGCTTCAGAGAGACAAGTATTTCAGTCCTCTATCAGCGCATCCAATGAACTCCCAAGGGACATCGGTCCCCCCCCCCCCGAGTATTCTGGAACCAAATGAGGTCCATCAGTCTCTGTGGGAGAGCGAAATCCACTTGCTGCCTAGCTGGAGGGGGGTGGGTGAGCTGGGACACTCAGCCAAACCTTCAGGGCAAAATAATCTGACCATGGCATGACATCCTTATTAATCATTTCGTTTAACCGGTAACCCCGTCAATTTGGACTCCGATCACTTCCAGCTATCTTTAGTGAGATATAATGGACCAATGTCTTCCAAATCCGCACTTGTCTTCTATGGCACGTAAATAGCCCGTGCCCAGGGCAGGTCCATTCACTTCTGCAGACGTTGCTCGGGAGAGTTCCCCGGTCTTATGGGCTCTACACGCGCACAGTGAAGAGACAGAAACTGTTTTTTTGTTCTATTGGTCGTGATCACAAAAGACTTGTTTAAGAAACACCTCGTTGCAGATTTCAAGATCATCTCTTAAAAGGATCCCCTCTTTTCCTGACATGATAAAAAACTTGATTATCGAATTGCTGGGGCCCCGGGGCGGGGGGTGGGGTTGAGGGTCACGCATCCCCCTGCCCTAAAAACTCTACCAGTCGTGGATCACCCCGAGACAAAATGCCGAAACTGAAAACGGGTCCACGTAGAAATTCAGCTGTGCCACAAATTTACTAACACCGACATGGTTGTGACTATTCCTATTATTACTCATAAATTTTGTTTTGCTGACAACCTGCAAGCCAAATAAAGGGAAATATTTACACGTTCAGCTAATTCCGTCCGATTAACTTGAATGGGACTAATGAGTAGTGTAGTTTCCCACGGTCCCACTGAAGATTTCTTTTAACTGAAACAACCTCGGTGCCAGGTACACACCCGCAACCCCACAGCCCTGAGCACTCGGAAGCAAGGCTCACTAATCTCAAAGGTTTTTACTACCCACCCAGTAAACACCCTTACTTAGAAGGGAACTCCGTTTAATGGAGAAATCGATTGTCTTCAATCAGATGCTTCAATTTGCTACCGAGAGTTGTTTTCCTCGGAAGTAAGTCCCACCACGTTCAATGAGGCTTGTATAGGCTTCCCCTGTCCAGCTGGACTGAGATTTAGGAGAGACGACTGACCGTTTCTCTTGCTACAGAATCACTTCCCACTGATGCCGACGGCAGCACACTTATTATCCACAACTCATTGATAACCCTTTCGACGGGGCACAGCCAACTCCCGAGGGCTTTTTAAAAGGCTATGGTCGGACCCTCTCACCATCCACTAGCAAAATGTTAAAAATAAAGGTCAAAATAAACAAGTATCAACACCTCCGACAACCCTGAAAACGCTGAGTCCTGTAAACGCCTACTCTAGCGAGCATCTTCACAGATTTACAGAATCTCACATCCCGCCAACCAAAAGGCATTTCTCTAGATGGCGCTCTTACAAGATGCTCCGAAAGACCCCGGGCCGCTTTTGCAAAGGCCAAGAAAATTGCCCAGACATTCCTAATTGCCGACCATAATTGAGGACAGAACAATAGAGGGATTTTTTTCATCGACTCTAAATTCATATAACATGTGACAAATGAGAAACCGATTTCTTTATTAAAACCAAATCTACTTTTAAAATCCGGCTTTCCGCAGCTTTGGAGCCTTGGACGTTGAAAACGTGTGTTTCCCTTTGTGCAGTTAGAGCAACAACCATTAAAAAAAATACTTAAACGCACACACACACACGCAAATTAGCTCAGCGCTACACATTTCGCTGCGGCGGGTTCTCCAGGAAAACCCTAATTAGACACTGGCTAGTTTCCACCCAGCGGAGCTGGCGCAGAAGCAAGTGGAAGCGAAGTTATTAAAACAGGCCGAGCAACTAACACATCATTAAGGAAAAACGCCCGATCAATACGAGGAGGAGCCGAGGCCGAGCGCGACTCCCCGGCCGGTTTGGATGCCAAGCTCGCGCGGCCTGCCAGCCTGCTGTAATTGACAGAGTCCGGCGACTACTGAGCGGGAAAGGCCGGAGCAGCCGGGGCTGAGTAATTGGGCCGAGCCGAGCAGGGGCTGCGACGGCGGCCCCTAGGGCGGGGGGCGCTTTTACAGTTTGCGAAGGAATCAAGTCACTTTCTTCCAGCTGTTCGTACATTTTAAATTGGTTTTAATGGCCTGGTCATTTCCCCGCTGGAAACCTTGGGCAGAAGGAAGCGTTAATCGTGGTAAACCAACAGGCTCCCCCTCCCCCCCATAAGAAAGGGCGGAGAGCGCTGCCGGAGCTCCCGGGCTGCTTCTGCACATGGCTCCCTTCTCCGACACAAGAGGCCTTCTTTGCAAACCCACTTTTCACACGGTGCCTTCAAGCCGGGTCCCCCTTGGACGATCAAGTCGATTTATGGCCCGCCATAGGGCCGGTTTAGAAGCGGAGGAATCCCATCAAATTGATATGGATTGCCTGCTCCTCCCGCGGGGGGATTAAACAAGACAGACAGCTTTAACGAAGCTTTCGGGCCAACTCCTCTTGAAGAGGATCGCCGGCCAGGAAGGCTTTCTGATCAGGGAGGGCGGGGGCCTCCGAGGCTCAGCTCAGCCCTGTTTCAGTGCCTCCTTGGGAATGTTTCCCGGATTCCACTCACACATAAACGCGGGTGGTGCCTTCGGGGATCTAGCAAAGAAAACATCTACACTCCCCAATGCCGTTGCATTCCCAGCCCCCACCCTGCCCTTTGACCTCGGCACTGCTTTGCACCCCGTGGCCCCGATCCATAAGCATTTCTCAAGCCCCACTGAGTTTAATGAGATTCCTCCCCCCTAAAGATAGTCCTAAAGACAAGACAGGACTTACTTATGAGTCAAGTTACGAGAAACTCGATGTCTACGTCACCATTGAAATCAACAGAGTAGGTTAGTCGATTTCAGTGAGATTTATATAGAAGTTCTATGCATATTTACTCAGGAGTAATCCCCACTCTGTTCAATGGAGTTTGCTCCCAGGTAAGAGTGTAGTACGCATAGCTAAATCCAGCTGGTGTTAATGGGTCTCCCCAGCAGTGCGATCCTGAACTGAGTACCTTCTTGCTCAAACCACGGAGGTCAGTGGATTTAGAAAAGTCTAACTCTGTTTAGGATTGCGCCAGAACTCTTTCCGGACTTCATTTGTATTTGGGGAGCGAAGGCCCCGGCAGCGCTGACCTTTCTTTCGGGTACCGAAAATCTCATTTACTTCATCAGGACCTGGAAGCAGGCAAGGGGCTTGGCCAGTGTTTGATCTGGCAAACAGAATTCGCTTCCCTCCCGTAGAGAATTCCTTTAAATAAAATCTCATCACATCCAGCGGCTCTGTTCCACATCTCATCCAAAGCAAATCCGTTATCGAGTTCTGAAGAAGAAAAGGCCTTTTCATCAGTTAAGTCTTTGGGGACCTCATTATTAAAAGCCATTAACCTTCCATTACCCCCCTCCTCCCCCAAAAAAACCCCATACCCACCCATTAGGAGAAAGTCTGCTCAGGACTTATATGTGGATGTATACAGTCTAGACCTCCGGGGATATTTCAAAACGTAAGCACACCCTTCTGAACAGAGCTGTCAGGCTGGGTACGCAAGTGCGGTATACAAGCAGAGTATTCATTTCAAAGCAGAGGAAATGCTAAAGTTGACATGCTCCTATCTCAAAGCCACAACCACCGAAGACCAAACATCTGGATTTAAACCGATTGGTGGCACTCCAATCTCGAGCAAAATTGCTCAGAAGTAAATCCAGTTGATTTCAGTGGTGCAAACATACTCTGATGCGCCTGTGTTCGGGATTAGGATGTTATTCAAAAGAAAATTCCATGGCAATCGGAAGGGTTCATTTCTAAACAAAACTGTAATCCTTCTTTAGGCACACCGATTTCGGATTAAAACTCACCGAACTCTGTAGGACTCTCCCCCACTCCGCCTCCCGGCCAGCGAACTCGCTTAGAGTCAGGCCAGCCTCCTGTTTAGGGTGGAGGTGAGCGGGTATCATTCGCCTCAACACGTTTTCCCGAAAAAAATAATGGGATCTCATCTCAATGCCCCCCCCCCCATTCTTGCATCTCAGATGCAAGTGCGCCCCCCCCCACACTTAGTTCGATGTAAGACCCGAACCCGTGGAAATGGTCCCAGTGAGAACGGAGCCTTGTCTGATTCTGGAGAGGACAGGGCCGTTATTGAAAGCTGAGCCCCAAAGACCTCAGTAGTCTTCTGTGGCGATGGAGGAAACCACTTAAATGAGTAGCGCTTTGGCTGCTGCGTGAAGGGTGCAGATGCCGCCAGGCACGCAGAAGAAATGACCATCGGCTTGCAGGGGAAGCTCCCCCAACTCCAGGACCGTGGGCCGGAATGCAGGCGAGGAACATGAGATGGAACATGGCAACCCTTGTGGCGCTGACTAGCTCTTGAGACAGTTAGGGCTTGGAAACCGACCCCTCCCCGCGTTCATCCCAGGCCAAATCTAGGAGGCGTGGGAGTTCTCTCTCATCCTTACAACGAAAGCCACTTGCAGTTGCAAGTCTGGCATATCCCTTGTTAAGGGTACTAGCAGGATACTGTGAAAAAATAAAGAAAAGGCCGGTGTGGGTGTGTGTGTGTGGGGGGGGGGGGGGTCTGCCTGCAGCGGCCCGGGATGGGGTCGCCGCGGGTCAGTTGGCTCGTCTTCTTCAGGGAGTTTCCGTGCTGCTCCGGAAGGAAAAGAAAAGAAAAGTGGGAAACCTTCCCTTTCAGACGTTAATAACAAACCCGTGTTATTCCAGCCTATCGAGCTACTCTGAAACACGCATCATTTCGGCTCTGCCCTGTCTTACAAGAGACCAGGAAGCCTCGCATCTTTCCAGAGGGCTGCAAGAGACCGCCTCGGGAACGAGTCACCTTTTCTCCAGTGGGGTTTAGTCCCGGGGGAAAGTTCTTCCGGCTGCAGCTTTAAACTCACAGCCATCTGGTTAACGACTAGAAGGGAAGGGAAAGATGTCCAGTTGACTGTTCCGACGGAAGCAGCTGGAGGGAGAACAATCCAGTTAAGGGGAAACTAACCCCTCTGCTCACCAGGGCCCCAGGCCTAAACAGTTGAGCAGCCTCATCCTCGACGTATTCTTCGGAAGTAAAGCCTTCGAGAAGCGTTACAGGCTACCGTCTTGTTCCAGTTCAGCGCTTGGATGGAAGTCCCACGGAATACAGAACTTCCTCCTGTTCTGAGGAAATGTGCTTCTAGCCCAATCCTACACCCTGTTTACCCTGAAAGAGTCTTGGTTTAAAATAAAGGTGGCGAGGGGGCTAGCCAAGTCAATGAAGCTTTGATCTAAACTCATTTCAAGAGGGAAAGATGCTCTAGGGAGATGGGTAGCCGGCTTCAGTGTCTGTTTACACAGACATTATTCCCACCGCCTTGAATGGGGCTTCTTCCTTCCAAGTAAACATACACCGGACCTGGCTGTTAATCTAGGAGCTCGGATCTTAAACACCGGATGGATTTACGTACATGTAACTGCAGGTTCCTTCCTAATGGAACTTAATCGATGTAAGCGCGTTAAGGATTGGAAGACAGCTATTATTTTATGTACTGCTTCAAAAGGAATGTGGTATCTAAGGTTACGTTCTTCAGAGTATACATTCTGGAAACGTCTTTTGATCCGAACTTGACGGTCTCAGAGCAAGTGATTTTTGGATCGCTAGTTTCATAAACATTTTTAAAGTCTCTGTTTCCTGGCCGAACCCATTCCTCTGGAGAGCCTTGGGTCTTCTCCCCCCCCCCCCCCGCACTTTCTTCTCAGGATTTAAAATAAGAGGTGGCCGGACTTTTTGGTCCATTGGCGTGAAAGCCCTTCGCCGTAAACTTCAAATCCCTGCGGGATGGCTACTCAAACCGAGGAGAACACTCTGCTTATTCTCAGAGGCCTTCCACCGTTAAAAATGAGGTTTCGGGGTAAATTCCGATTAAACTGCCAAGGAAACCTGTTTACTCATCGGGACGCTGGGGCCACAACCTGAATCCCCCAGGGCGTTTCAAGGCTTCGCGTCTTCAATGCTAAGAGCGGGGGTGGGGGGAGAGGCCCTGCCTCCACTCTTCAGAAACTCTGCCCTCGTGCAGGTTTGCCTCTCCTCCCCCGCCGCCCTCCTCCTCCTCCTGCGTCTGGCCTCTCCACAAACGCCGCTCCTGTCGTCTCCCAAAGGCCGCTTCGCTCTCCGAATTGTTATTTTCATTAGGCGTTTGGAATAACACCCACTGCTGTTTGGCTGCAGCGCTAGGAAAAAGGCGCATTCCTTGTCTCCCCAACTGCAAGGCCTTCTTCGCAGGCCTTTCCAAGAGACACACGCATCCTTGTTAATTTCGCCCAGCTCCGGCGCGGCGAGCGGGGGAGGCTTTTATTATGCAATCAATCGTCCCCAGGAGCAGCTCGCTGGCCCGGCCTCCCTCCACCGGCCTCAATATCTCTGTGTGTCTTTAAACGCCAGGCGAGCCAGCGGAGAAGAACGACACCATCTGCCATTTGGTTTCCCTGAGCAGCCCCCTCGGTCTCCAGCCGTTAAAGGGCACACTGGGGACTTTGTCCGGGAGGAAGGGGAGCTGGGTTTAGGGGTTTTATTTAAGCCATTTGCTTTATTACAAAGCTTCCCAGACGCCTCCAGTTCCCATTCCGAGCCCAAACACTTTGACTTGTTTGCCTGAGAGTCGACTGAGGAGGCCCGTTTAAAAGAATGGGACTTCCTTGGATCATGTGTTTAGAGATCGGCTAACTTTACCTAAAAGGAGTCTTGCGTTAGAATAAGCACGCATCACGTCGAGTGGATCCTTTCTTGCACTGAGAGAGCAATCCTTGGCAAGAAGGCCAAGAATCCTGTTCATGTCTGTTCTCTCGCAGGGAAGTGTTCTTAAAATTGCACTGCGAGAAAATACCATTTTATCGCCAAAAATTCCCGAATTCCTAATTAAATCGCCCACGGATTATGGATCGTGCTCTTGAAGTCCTCCAAAATTTACCGACTCACTCTTTGCTCAAATCGCGAGCAGAGTGTTCTCGTTGCTTTATATTGCATATTGTATTCTGCCTTCACAAAGTGCTGTGCTGCCAGTGCCCGTCTCCTTAAACCAAATTCCACGGGGTGGGAGATCTTTCTACCAGGCAGAAACAGTCTAAAGGGGTTCAATAGCTCTAAGTGAACATCAGTGAACATCATCTACTGAAATACCAAAACTGCTGAAGGGGAGGGGGGGGTACCACTGAACAGAACATCCTTCTGTTGACTGAGGTCACCACAAGCTTCAAATCACTGACTTGCGAGTCGTCCCTTTGAGAGAACATTCAAGAAAGGCTCCCACAGTCAGTGGCCGGAAAATTCCAGCCGAAGGTTTCAATAAAAACGTATAGTATTTGGAAATAAGCGTTATTTAAATACTTACATAGATACTTCACTGAACACGTCCCCCCTTCCCCCACAAATGGTTTTCAGGGTCGGGTTTCCAAGCTGACTTCTTGACCATTTGGAAACATTTACCTTGAGAAAGCCTCTTCCTCGAGCGGATGCCAAGTGCTCGGAGAATAACGTGGCCCAAGGGCCCGATCCTGCGCAGAAACGAACTTCCGGGGTTGCACCTATAGGAGGTGACCCCAATAAGTGCAGAAGTTGCAGTTCGGTTCTGGAGGGTGAGAGGTTCTCCTGCAGCCAATATCAAACGCCCCAGAAGCAGAAGCTGCCTGCAAGGTCCACTGGGGCTGCCATTTCCACTCTTACCGGAAATCCAGTTGCTCGGTGAATTATCCCTGCAAATCTGCGTAGGATCGCCCCCCCCCCCCTCTTTTGCTCTGTAAACTATCACGGTAGCCGGTGGGGAAAGAAGAGATGCACCTTAAACAAACAAACCTCTCAGCCCCAGTGTGCCCTCTAAGCTGAGTTCGCATGAGCTAGTTCACAGATTTTTAGCTTCCAGCTCACACGTTTTTGTCTTAGCTCAGGAAGGATGACTCCAGAGCACAATAATTTATGCAGTGGCTCACAGCTTTAATGCCAGTAACATACAAAGTAGAATTTTTGTTCACAAAACTCTGCAGCTTAGAGGGAACATTGCTAAGCCCTATTAAATGGGCCACAAGGGGAGGTTCAGCAATGGCAAACGGGTCTGCGAGAGGTCTACAAGGAAGCTGGCCCGATAGATAGTTAGATTGGTAAGAAATACTATCAGGTTGTCATAGCTGCTAACCCTATAAAGTCAAGGGATGGGGTGGGGTAAGTCTCAAAGCTTCGGGTTTTGTGGGATTTGTGGTGAAAGAGGTGGGTTCATAACCTGGCTATTTCTCAGATCCTAAGCTTCATGCAGCAGCACCCACTCTTCCGTGACAGCCTTGGGTAGGTCCCATTCTCTCACCCTAACCCACTTCAGAGGACAAAGTTCGAATCCAGTGGCACCTTTAAGACCAACAAGTTTTATTCAAAGTCTAAAACTTGAACAAAACAAATTATAAAACTTGAATAAACATTTGTTGGTCTTAGGGGTGCCATTGGACTCCAACTTTGTTTTGCTGCTTCAGACCAACATGGCTACCCATCTCAATCTACCTCACAGGATTATTGTCAGTATAAAATGGAAAGAGGAGAATGCTGGAAGCCACTTTTGGTATCCGTTGCAGGGAAAAGTGGGGTATAAATGAAGTAAAGTTATGAATAAATGAAATGTGTTGGAAGTTCTAACTTATTTCAATGTCAAGTTCTTCCACGCTGTCTCTTGCTTTGTGGATCCGGATGTGAGGCTTGTTGTCCCATAGGGAGCCGTGATTTAAGAAGCAGGTCTCACATCATTGATTGAGACCTTAACTTCCACCTGTGCAGATAATCACAAAGGACTAGCATGATTGGAGGCCCTCTTCAGAAGTTCTGGTAAACCTCTCCTTCAGCTTTTTCTAAGTTTTTCTACCGCCGGACCGTATAGCTACTAGTTAGTGTCTGTTGAGGAGTCTGGGGTCCGAGCCTATGCTTCATGACACAGAAGTAATCACACAGAATTCAGCTGGGCTTCGTTTCAAGCAGATGTATGTTTATAGCGTCTCATTATTCCTTCCAGATCCTAGGCGGGAGACAATCGCTAGTTGACAAGGCCATCTAGGAGTTACGAAGTGCCCTTCCATCCCTTAAAGTACAATATCTCCACACCGATGCTCATTTTCATCTCTTCCTCCCCGACCCTCCCCCACCCCCACCCCCGCTCAAGGTCAAAGTCCCCCAGATATCTTGCTTTTCCCCATCCTGCATCCCTCCAAAAGATGTCACCCGGACGACCTTAAAACCTTTCCCTTACATCGGAAACACGCTTATTTAGAAGGCAAGGAGGTGATTCCAAATGGAACTTGCTTGAAACGTCGGACCTAATGGTGTTTAGAATCGGACCATGGACTTCATGCAGGCTAAGTAAATATCAAACCTGCTTACTGCACTTTCTTAGATGTAAACGCGTACAGATGCGTGGTGTTATTATTCATTAATATTAGTCCAAAATTTATGCCACCTTTACTTGTCTGAGACAGCTTAGTTTTATAATGCCAGTAATTTGGACACTGCAGGCTTCAAACGCACACACACACACACCCCTCCACAAGTGCCACTGCACTCAGTGTACCCTACTTCCCAGCAGAATGTTGCTTGGATCACAGCCTAAAATACCGGATAGGTTACTAGACAGCCGAGTTCGGAACTAAGCAGCTAGCTAGGAGTAGTAGGTTGCAACCCAGAACCTAATTAAGCGGGCGAACCCAGGTTTCGGCCTTTTGAGGCTCTAACCCTGCGCAGGAAGTAGAGATGCTCACTTCTGTGCATCGGGACTGCCCTCTGTTATTTCTGGCATGCAGTTGTGCCGTGGGTCCTAAATCACAGTGATCAGGGCACGCTGAAGGGCTACTGGCTGAAGCACGTTTATTTCGGAGTAAGCTCTACTGAAACAAATAGGATTTACCTTCGAGTAAATATCTATGGAATCGGGTTGCACAAAGTGCTTTCTATGGCGGGATTGTTCTGGCCGATTTCAACCGCATATGGATGATCTAGGTGTAAGCTCCCTGGGGACGCTGGTTTCTGAATCCCTCTATAAACCGATGAGCAGGGAACAGACAGACATATGGCTGCGGTCACACACACTAAATAATGCACTTTCAATTCCTTTTCAATGCACTTTCCAACTGGATTTTACTGTGTGAACTGGCATAATCCAGTTGGAAAGTGCCCTGAAAGTGGATTGAACGTGCATTATTTAGTGTGTGTGACCGCAGCCTAATTCACTAGGCGGGGAGCCGAAGTGACCGGATGTAAACGAGTTTAGTGCTCCCCTATTCGTACTCCTACTTTTGGGGCTTTGGTTCTGATGCAGTTATTCTGGCAGCGGCGCAGGATCCTAGAAACGATTTCGGAGGGGTGGGGGGAGGGAACTCCGCTGAAAAGACCTGAGTGAAATTCTGAGTAGATCACAGAGTTGCAGCTTTCGAAACCCCACTCATTTCAAAAGGCGTAGAGGGGTCAAATGGGCTGAATGGCGCCTGCCTCTGCATAGGATCGGGCTTATGATGTGTGGCATCTCCCCGACTTACAGAGCTTCGTCCGGCAGGCGGAAATGGTGGTGAAAGAGCAAGAGAGCTGGAGTGGTCGGGGCCGGAGCAGCCAACCCGCCGCAGAGCCAAGGTTGGCCCATCTATTGTGCCGCAGGATAAACTGGCTTCCCTGAAACGCTCCTGCCTTTCGTTTTGCAACCCAGAAGGCAGCGCCGCGGTCCGCAGCGAAACACAGCGGCCGATTTCTCAAATGCCATCTCAAGCCAGTTTTTGGCCCACTGCTGTTTCCGGGAGACCCTTCCCTTGCAGACCCCCACCCTCCTCCTCCCAAAAACCCATGAGGCTGGTTATTCCAGGGTAAGTGAGAAGGACTGCTTCGGACTCCTTCTCAGTCGCTCCTCGCCAGTTCTCTGGAGGTCAAAACCTGCTGCCGAAACTCAGACCAAACGGTCTGGGTTGAAGCGGAGCTCCAGCGGATTCTGCCCTCTTGCAGGCAGAAGCAGCGGCTTTCTGCTCTCCCCCCTCCCCATCCTGCCGCCTCCTTCCCAGGTGCCTTCGGTTTGGCAGGCTCCAGCGAGCATACTTGCCCTGCTTGCCCGGCCTTGGCGGTCTGGGGCTTGGACGCCTCCCTCCCCACCCCGCCAAAAGCCCGGGTCCCACTTTCCCAGGCGGGCCTTCGGCTGCAGGCCTCCCCTCCCCCTCCCCTTCCCCTCCCTTTCCTCTCCTTCCAATTATTTCATTATTTGGTACCTGAAATTAATCTTTTTGCCAGGCGGGTCAGCGCGATCAACAGGCTGCTGTTTATGACAGTGTTTTCCTATTCCTCTCGGCTCCCCTTGCCCTCGCCCGGCTCACCGTGGATGTGACCTTTGTTATTTCAGCCCACACTCAGCAGTTCAATGGAAACAAGTTGAGCACGTTCACTCCTGATAAACATTATCCTTAAAGCCCGGGGGACCCGGGCAGAGTAAACGAGCTTTTCCGACAGGACCACATCAGGAACACACATTGCGAAGAGGGGAAGGAGCCCCGAGAGCCGCTGCCTGCCTGCCGGGGGGGGGGGGGGGAGGCGGAGTTGCGCGGGCGGGGGAGAGAGCAGAAGATCTCCGGAGGGGGAGCCCAGAGCACAAGGCGGCCCAGAGCAGCGCCCGCCGCCGGCCACAGGCGACGCTCCCCAGTTGCCGGAAGGGAAGCTGGAGAGGGAGTGCGGCAGGCGGCCCCTGGAGAGCCGAGCCGGGTCGGTTCTGCCCGCAGGCCTCCGGCTGCTGGGATGGACGCTGCCCCGCGAAGCCGAAGGCCCGCCAGAACCTGCCCCAGCCAGCCGGGAGAGCCGGCTTCAAACGATCTCTCAGTTTGACTTAAGCCACTGGGTTGTTGGGAGGAGGACGAGGTCGTAAGCCGCCGGGGCTCCCCACTGAGTATAAATATCTTAAGAAGAACATTAAATAAACTCCCGCCAAACCAACTGGCCTGGGGGTTAAAGCCTCGGGCGATCCACCTTGGGCCAGCTGCTCTTTCTAGGCCCCACCGAGTGTTATTCGGAGGGTGCACCAGAGGGGAGGGGGAGAGAGACGGGGGGGGGTGGGAATTGATAGAGAACGGGGTGCAGCCTGATCCCAAATTTACTCGGAGGAAGTCCCAGATCGACAACGCAATCCTATGCATCTACTGTACTCAGTCCGTTGGCCTCAACAAGAGACAGTAACTCTCCATAGGATTGCGCTGCTACACCATAGGATTTCAGCCTGGTGGGCACAGATGTGGTCTGCCTGATCAAAGCACACGCATTTGGAGTGCTGTCTTAAGCAACAGGTTTAGAAGGGTGTTTAGGGTTGAGCTGCGGGTCCGAACCAGAGAATACCTGAGTCCCAGACCTAGGCATGTGGACTGGGAAGTGTTCGATGAGCCTGGAAGAGCTGGTTGGAAATCTCGGGGTGGGGGGGGGGTGGGGCACAGATATCCATGGAACTAGCCTCTGTGTTAATAGGGTTTAGGAGCGGCTGTTAGCGATTAAGGCCTTCCTCCCAATCACAAAGACGCTGCCACTTCAACTGCATTCGCGTTAGTTTACTTCCGAGGAAGGGGTCTGGAATGCATTGATTCATGGCACGAGAATCCACCCGGTGTGAGTCCGGGCAAGTGCTATTTGGATTTCTAAGCCCAGCTGCTTGGGCTGTCCTGGCCTCGTTGTCAGAGAGCGAGCCTGAGAGAGGACCGAACACGCTTCAGGTCGGGGGTTGCTTCGGCTGAGGTTTGAAGTGCCAGCAACTGAGAGCGCTCAACGCAAGTGGACGAGTTACTTCCCAGCAGCGCAGCTGGTCAAGCTGGAGGTTGCCGGGGCCACAGACTGCCTTGGCCACCTGGATTCCACGTCCATTAGCTGGAATTAAATCGTTCCGAATTTCAATGGGAAGGATTGCGGGAAACATGGGGAGGGAAAGGAGTGAAAATGTACTCCAGTCCAGTCGCTTTACTTTAATGGATTATGATTTATGGTCAGTAATGGATACCAAATGATACCATTAATTTCGCCAAGGGCCAAAGGTCGGGATCCCTAGGCTGAAGCCATGTGCATACTTCTGTGTTACACAGAACTCTTTACCAGTGTTTAGGTGGGCGGAAACAATTACACCCTGATGGTTTAAAAAAAATAAATAAAAAAAAAATACAAAATTACCAATATCACAAACTGTCTTGGTGCTCTGAAGATCCGGCTCCCTGGCTAATATTGGGAGGGGGAAGGCCCATGAAATAAAAATAGCAGGACTGGAAGAAGGGTCTCTAATTTACAGCGGTTATATCTACGAAAGCTTGAGAGGACGATCCGGCATCTGCTTTATACATGTCTTACGGAAGGAATCCCTTTGTTTAGAATATGACCGCTGATGATTTAGACGCGGTCAGCCCAGAAGCGAATGGAACGCTGCTTTGGATTCACCGCACAGGGGAAAGCCCGCAGTCCCTCGTTGGAGCCTTTGCGACCAGTTCCCCCTGGAAACAAAGATACCCTTCCCCCACCCCCCTCATTTTTCTCCCAACGGGGCACTTTCTTCCCGCTATGGTTTCCCGCCCATTCCTGGTTGGGCGCATTTGACTCGCGTTTCAGGTCAGAGCTACCACCATTCCAAAGCTAATTGAATTCAACTTCGGGCTTTTCTTAACTGCCTTATCCCTACAAACAGCCTGCCTGTTTTCATAGCCCATTGGAAAGCGGTCTGAGCAAGCCAGGCAAAACGGATTTTGTCACACACACACACACCCCGCCCAAGACTGTCACTCACAGGGTCGGTAATGGGTTCGGTAGTATTTTCTGGGATAACTTGCCCTTTGCAGAACCTACAACCTCATCTTGACCACGTTGTCTGGCAGTGAACAGTAGGGTGTTGGGGGTCGCAGTTGGAGGTGCTATTATTGCAACGCGGGGGGGGGGAGTTGGGACAATTCTGCCTGAGGTTTCACGGCGTATGCTGCGCGTGTTATCTGCCCAATAGGTCAATACTTCTCACACTGTGACACCTCGATTCATAGGCACAACTGTGCCAGCCGAAACACACAGCGCAGGCTTCCATTTCCACAAAAGTATGGCAGAGCTGAGCTCTCCGCAAGCTCAGCCAACCTGGGCTCGTGCGACGCTATCTCCAGGCGCACTTTGGTGAAGTCCAAGGCAAGTTTAGATACAGACCGTTATGCAGGGGGAGGTGGCCGGGTCATGAGCCAACGACCTTCTCCTTCTAGGGACCCCCTATGGAATCTCATACCAACGCCCATGTACCTATGGAGGACCAGGAAAAATGCGACCCGCCAACGAGCCAGGGATGACCCGTAGTTCTTTAGGCGGCTGGAAGCTTCTGCGCAAAAGTTTTCTTAGACCTGTGAGACTCTCATGGCTGTCCTAAGCAGAGCTACACCCTTCTAAGCCCTTTTTAGTGGACCAAGAAGGGTGGAACTCTGGCTAGGATGGCACAATTAAGGGCAATTTCGGTTGAAATACATTTGAATTAATTGTATCCCGTCTTTAACAATCGCGGGGGGGGGAGTTTAGGGGGCACGGCAGTGTTTTGCATACGTATATGCTCTATATGTGTGAGGATTTTACTGAGGAGTCCAGGGGAGATGTATTCGGTCATTAATATTACATTTTCCTGGGTAGAGTGACCAGATCGTGTAAAAGAAGAAAGAAAATAAATCACATACGTCCAAATAATTTTGCTCTTAATAAGAACTGCTAAGACTGGATCACACTGTGTCAGTTTCTTATTAAAAAGCAAGTCACGGCCACTTCTTTCAGACATTTGAAAATGATGCTGTCCCAACAGGTATGTGTGCTAGGGTTGCCGAAAGGGTCTGGATGCTCAGCGAAGTCGTGTGGGCACTTTCCTGCCGAAGGCGGTCTTTCTGTGGCGGCCTTGCCGAATGAGTTCTTCTCGCTCCTCGCCGAAGTCACCCCGAGAAGCTAGCAGGGAGAGCGGCGCGAAGTTTTCCTGGCCCTCGGGATCCCAGGTGCTGATCCTGCACTCCTGCCAGAAAAGAGAACGGAAGAGCCTTCCCGGACGAGCCCGTCCGTCATCCGGCCGGGCCAATGAGGAGGCGGCTTGGCCTTGGTCCGCCCCCCGCGGGGGCGTACCCCTGGTGACTGATAGTCTGGGACGCCCCGGCCAGCCCAGCCCAGCCCACGTTGCTGCGAGATTGAAATGCAGAACTTAAGAAGTCCCCTGCATCGCGCCAGTGGCTGCCGCGGGGTCGCCTCTCGTGACACCCTCGCTGTCTCCCGCCACCCAGAGGGCGGTCAGCCGGGGCCTTCTGCAGCGGGGATCGCGGGAGGCCGGGAACCAGCGTCGCCCAGCTGCCGCCGCCGCCGCCTCGCGTAAAGCCGCCGCCTCTTCCTCGCTGTCCTCCTGACCGGAGCCATGGGTAAGCCGGGCTGGGAGCCGCAGCAGCAGCAGCAGCAGCAGGAGGAGGGTGCGGGGCTGGGAGAGGCGCCGGCCGGAGATCAGGTGTCTGGTTGCCTTTTGCTCGCCTCCCTGCCAGTCGGAGGTTGAGCAGCACGCGAGGGAGCCGGCCCGCCAGCGCTCGGCTGGCTCTGGGGAGGTCGGCCGCAGGGGGGGCTGGGGAGGTTTTTGTTTCGTTTTCGATGCTGGGCTCGTTGGAGCCTGAGCCGCTGGAGCCCTGTGCCCCCCCTCCCCAGATACACCCCCCCCTTTAAGTATTTGTCTTTCGGCGGGGAATCTCCTTCGAGCTGCCGGCAGAGAAGCCGAAAGGAGCCAGCTGCCCTCGCGTGGCCTCTCTGGGCGCTTGGGAGACCCCCAGCCTCCTAGGCTTCTGTTCCATTGGTTGAAGGGGGTGGTGGGGGGAGAAGGAGCAGCAGACCCCCAACCCCACCCAGGCCCTCGGTCCCCCCCCCCCTCGGGGGAATATGGCTGCAATCCTAAACACGTTGCCTAGGATGCCCAGCCCGCTTTCCTTTCGAGTCGGTGCGCCTGGACGGGGTGGGAGGACAGCACTTCCTTAGCAGCCTGGGGTGTTCGCGGCGCCGAAAGGGCCTTGGGCAGCCCGCACGAGTCAGTCCTCCTCGCCGAGGTTCTTTGGGCACCAAGGCCAGCTAAGTCCTCGACCGGAGGCTGCCTGCCTGCCTTCCTTCCCGGTGGCCTGAAGGGGCGGTGGTTGCAGGGCAGCGCGCCGGGGCTAGCGGACCGGCTGGGGAGGGGAGGGGGCCGGCCTCTCCTCCGGCTGCCTGCTGAGTTACCGCTCGGTGCCTCCGTTTGCTTTGCAGAGCCGGCCTTCGGCGAAGTGAACCAGCTGGGCGGGGTCTTCGTCAACGGGCGCCCCTTGCCCAACGCGATCCGGCTGCGGATAGTGGAGCTAGCCCAACTGGGCATCCGGCCGTGCGACATCAGCCGCCAGCTGCGCGTCTCCCACGGCTGCGTGAGCAAGATCCTGGCGCGCTACAACGAGACGGGCTCCATCTTGCCGGGGGCCATCGGAGGCAGTAAGCCGCGGGTCACCACGCCGACGGTGGTGAAACACATCCGGACCTACAAACAGCGCGACCCCGGCATCTTTGCCTGGGAGATCCGCGACCGGCTGCTGGCCGACGGCGTGTGCGACAAGTACAACGTGCCCTCCGTCAGCTCCATCAGCCGTATCCTGCGCAACAAGATCGGGAACCTCTCGCAGCAGAGCCACTACGAGTCCTACAAGCAGCACCAAGTCGCCCCCCAGCCCGCCCTGCCCTACAACCACATCTACTCCTACCCCAGCCCCATCGCCACGGCGGGGGCCAAAGTGCCCACCCCGCCCGGCGTGCCCACCCTCCATGGCGCCGTCCACATGCCTCGGACCTGGCCCTCCTCCCACTCCGTCACCGACATCTTAGGAATCCGCTCCATCACAGACCAAGGTAAGCAAGAGCTTTCGGCCCCCTCACTGTAGGAGCAGGCCCGGCTGTGGGCCTGCCTGCTTTCCCTCTCAACCGGCCAGCAAATCCCTGCTCCGATTGTGCTAGTGGGGGCTCGTCTCGCGGGCTACAGCTGGCCCAAGGAGACAGGGATTCGAACCGGCCTCCTCAGAACCTTCTCCGGCTCTCTTCAATGAGGTTTCCTTCCAGGAAAGTCCTTCTTAGAATTGCACTGTAAATGTGGCTCCTCCAGATTTTATTTTATTTTGTTTAACAAGCAAGGCAACTGTAGCAGCTTAAAACACAACAAGATTTTTATTCAAGCATAAACTTTCCTCTAGAGCCCCTCTGGAGTCGTTGCACAGGCTTCAGATCTCATAAATATTACCTGGGTCAGGATATTTACTAACAGCAGATCGAAAGTGTGCTTTGTTTTTTTTTTTTTTTTAAGGCAGTGACTATACATATGGGTTAATAACCCAAAAGACAGCGGTTGGCATTTTCCCCGACCAGGAAATAAACTCCATTCCAATCTGCCAGCTATACCTCTCCCCCTCACCCCCAATGCCTTCTTTCTTTTACTGCTGATAAATGCTGGGGCCTAGTGTTCTTCAAGCTGTTGCTCCTGGAGCCAATCGCCTTCAGTCAAAGAAATAACGTCTAGATAAAGCAAAATAAAACAAGCACCAAAGTTTGTCCCCAGTTAACCGCAGTGGAAAGGTGTCTTTCCTTCGGAAGGAGTCATTATTCTGAACACCTTGAATGTTTATTCAATGTGACTGTGTATAATGTTCTAATAAATTTACCCTCCAAGAAGTATCATGTTAATGATAATAATAAGCAACTACATTTGGAAGACAGTCCACTAATGTATTCTTTGATTCCAAGAAATAGATATGCACTGGCCAAATTAAATTAATTCAAATGAAATGGCGCTCAGCTTAAATGCATGAAATAAAGTATGTAGCAAATTATATAGGTGCCAGCACAAATGTTATAGAATATAAGACATTATTGATTCATTGATTATATCGATTGTTACTAAACAAACCGGCTGAGCTGGGTTTAAACATGTTCCTATTCCCATGCTGCCCTCCTTGACTGGGGAAAAGCCCTTCGGAGGTCAGGTCGCCTTATTCGCAGATAAATGCGCCCAAGTTCCGCAGCATTATTATTTTTTGTTTGAAAACTAAGGGAGAGGGAATCGGGTTTAATCCGAAGTCTTCGACCCCATGCATATACACTTGACAGTAACTCCCCCTGAACCTAAGGAAACTTTCTCCCCTGTAAAAGTTGCCAGTAAGTCCCGCAAGCATATTTATACAGCTGGAAATCCAAAATACTTGCTAATAAAAGCAAATAAATCTTGAAGAGACAATACCTAGTTTTCAGCCTATTTTTACCTGGCCTGATTCGCAAAAATGCGAATATATAATCTGAATATATCTGAGCATAATTTTATAACGACTAGTCTTGGCATGCCGCGTTGCTATCAAAATCTTGTGGCTTCTTGCGGCGTCAGCAAGACCTGAGTCTGGTTGACCTGAGTCCATTTTGTCAGGTACGGGAAAGGCAGCAGCAGAGGGTTATTGCTTAGCAGTAAGAGCCACTGTTTCCGACGAGGCTTACTCCCAGGTGAGCCTGCCAAGGGCCGTAGGCTTCGATATTATGTCTATTTTCCTACCAAGGGTTTGGTTAGATTTTTCATATTAATATATCCTATACTTCCATCCCCAAGGCACGTGGGCGACTTCTGTAAGCCTCTCCTGTCCCCGTGCCCCCTCCCGCATAGGCTGGCTTTCCTGGCCGGCCTTTGTGCAGAGTGTTGCCTTTCAAGTCCAGGCTTCCGAAGGAAAGGCCTCCTCTCCTTGAAATCACCGGCAAATCCACCTCCCGTTTTCGCAATCAGACCAAATTTGCTCAGACAGGAAGTTCAAATGTCACCTAATTGCTTTCGTTCTTCGGCTTCGCTTTGTTTCCCTCCGAAGCGGTGGTCCAGAAAACTGAAACTAGCGCGGGCGAACCAGCTCTGTGTTCACCCCTTCCCAGGGAGCTCTGGCTCCGCTCGGCTCTCCTCTCTCTCTCTCGAGCTGACTTTTCTGCAGGGTTTCAAACGCGGCAGTGTAGAGACAGAAGACAGCGGGAAGGCTTCAAGTTGCTTCTCTAAGACAAACACACAGAGAGGCATGCTCGAATTTAACGCTGGGGGTTGGAACTACCGACGGAATTATTTGTAGGCCACCCCACCCCCACCCCAAGCGTATCTACTTGGGGGAGTCCCAGTCTTTATTTCCGAAAAAGTCTATTTAAGGTTGAAATCAGGAAGAAGGTAGCCAGTCCCCCCCAAAAAAACCCCGAACAAACAGTATTTTCTACAGATCAGCCTCCCACTTTTCCTTTCAAAGCAATAGTTGAGGAGGCCAGCTTCCCTCCCACTCCAGACCCAAAAGGCGAGTCTGACAGGTTTACTGTTACTGCTAATCTAAGACTCTTCGACCTTCCTTGAGTTTCTGGCCGTTTTCTTTGCGTAGGGCCAGGACGGCGATGACCTCGTAGCAGAACTGTGGCCTTCGTTCCCCTTCGGCCCATTCAGAATCAATTGGCCCATCCCGAACCACCCCACTCTTCCGGAGAGAGCCAACCCGCAGCCCCATAGGTAGCTAAACTCCCAAGTCAAGCCCGTTGAGTCCAGGGGCCCTTCCTTGCTGGCTAGGAAGCGCGCTCCAGGCTGGGGCCTGGCTTGCGGGGCATCAGGTGCGTGCGAAGCGGAGGGGGTGGTGCGGAGGGGCAGCCGGGGCCGGACCCCGAGAGAGTTGGCCTTAGGCACGCCACCTTTGGGCCGGGGGACTGACATGGAGCTTCCTTTCCGGCCGGGGGATGCGATGCGAAGCTGCCTTTGCCAGTTGCTGGTCGGTGATTTGTAGGCCCCGCTGAGCTGCCTGCCCCCGAGGGGGGGAGGAGGAGGAGGAAGCCCCCCTTTGCCGGGGAAAGCGGCCCAGGGCGGTCGCCGGAGACAGCGCGGCCTCTTGAGGCGGCTACAGGCCTGCGCCGGGTGGGCTGCATGTCCGGCCGGTTCCTGGAGCCCCTCGCCTCGGCCCGGAGGCAACCCTGACCTAAAGAACCCCTTGCAGGGAGGGGGGCCTCGCTAGCGCGCAGGTCGCCCTCCCCCTCCCGGTCAGTCTCTCCTTCCCCACCCGCAGTTCTTCCCAAGGTTCTGGTGCAAGGCGAGTCTTTGGGCCTGAACCGGCTGGCAGATCCAGCTGGAAGGGAAGGTGGCCCAACTCGCTCTGGGCAGTCGGTGCCAGCAGAAAGGCCTGGGGCTTGTTCTCCAAGCGTGGCTCCTGCAGGTCTGGGACTCGGGAGCCTTGCTGGCCTCCTGCGACCACGCGGGGAATCGGGGCCAGGCTTTCGTGCAGGGCTCCTTGCGGAAAGCAAACGGTCCCAGCGGCGGGGTGGGCTCCGGTCGAGCAAGAGCGAGGAGGTGGCCGGTCGCGATTGCGACAGGAAGCCTTTCGAAGGCGTGTTTCTCCGAAGGCGCCGAATTTCAGCAGTGATTCCCGCTTCGTTTGCGTGCATGCCTTGCAAAGCAGCGAGCGCCAGTGAGCCTCTCTAGTCCTGTCGGCTGAGGAAATAGTCGCGTCCAAGAGATTCGTTCTCGCTGTCAGCCACACAGGAGGGTGGGCGAGTTTCAACCGCTCACCTTGAGGCCCGCTCGCTTCCTTCGCTTCCTGCTGCGCTGAACTCCCGGCCGTGGGGGAAGAAGGGGGGGGGGAGGGGACGGGAGAGCGTTGCAAAGGGCCCGGGAAGCCGCCGGCTCTTCCCCACTCTCGGCAGGCTTCCTTAAGAGAGCCGCGCCGAAGTCAGCGCGCTCCTGCCTGCTGGCAGGGGCTCGGTCTCATTCCCGCCCCTCCTTTTGTGCGGGGGAACCAAAACCTGCGGCAAATGAAGGCCGAGGGGGGGGGGGGGGCTTCAGCCCGCCTAGCTCTACCACCTGGGATTACCCCGGAGTAAAAGCATGAGCTCGCCCACACTCTCTCGACGGTATGATTCCCTTTAGACTATCCCGATTGATAGGACTAGAGGGTGACCACCTCCTGGCCTTGGAAGCCGCGAGGGAATCAATGACTGACAGGGACCCGGTTTAATCCCCATAACATATGAAGGGGGAGTCATTTCAACCGAAATCAGTGGAGGCTTTGTCTGTGATCACACACACTAAATAACGCACTTTTAATCTGCTTCCAATGCACTTTCCAACTGGATTTTAATGTGTGAACTGGCAAAATTCAGTTGGAAAATGTATTGAAAGTGGATTGTTTAATGTGTGTGATCGCAACCTTTCTGTTGATCCCATTTGCGGCATTCAGGTTAACCGAGTTAGGACTGGTTCAAGGGTGCAACAGCTTGTGGAAAGGGCTAGTGGGGAACCCTCTGGTACACCCAGCGCCCTCGTGGGCTGAAGACACAGTTTAAAAGGGGCCCTTCAGATTATTTGCATCCAATCTAGCACAGCCTGTGTATTCAAGGCGGCTGCGCGCTCCCGCTGTTGCGCGCGTGTGGACAGGAGTGGTGATATTTACACAAATATGTCAGATTTCCACCCGGGAGTGTTAAGTATTAAAAATCGTGAGCCTGTTTTTAGAGCAAATACTTCTTCGAGTTTCCAGCCAAGAGGTAAAAACGCTGGGTAGTTTTTTCCTAGCTGAGGAATCCATGTCTCGGAGTCATTTCAGGTCCCCGTACTAAACTTAAATGCTTCCAGTTGCTTTTCCTGTGGATTTCAGTGGATCTCGCTGTAGTATCAGAATGTCTGGGCTTGCAATTTTGGCTAAAGATCGATAGCCACTGGGATTCTCAGTAAAGAAATTAAAACACACACCAGAATTTGGGAGATTCTGATAACATTTACTTGGCAGTAAGTCTTGTGGTTAGGAGGCAAGATACGAAGCCCCGATCCTGAAATGAATCCCATTGAATCCCGAAGGCTTACTCCCAGGTGACTGGCCACAGAGCTTCTGCTTCATGAAATCTGCTCCCCAAAAGGTGCAAAAGTTTGCAGCTGTTCAGCTCTGTGAGGTCAAGCGAATGTGTTATAGACCAGACGCTCTGCCTTCTGGAGTCATCTGTTTATTTGACTACAGCCTTGCCCCCCCCCCACTCCCCTGACTTTTAAATCCCGATAGATCCAGGTGGGCAGCCGTGTTGGTCTGAAGCAATAGAACAAAGTAGGAGTCCAGTAGCACCTTTAAGACCAACGAAGTTTTATTGAGAATGTAAGCTTTCGTGTGCTAGAAGTACATTTCGTCAGGCAATGAAAATCCCGAGTTCCTGTGTTAAGCGATCTCGAGAATGCATCCCACAGGCTTTAAGACGCAAGAAATGCCCCTTGTGGGGTCAGCAAAACCCACCTCCTGCAGTACACCTGGCGTGAATTTTGGCAGCCAGAAGGGGCGAGTAGTCTGCCAGCCGGCCACTGCCCCTTCTGCCCATTCCCGATATAGACCGATAGACAAAACACCTTTAAACCGAGGAGACATTTTTAAAAGGGGTTTTTTTTACAAAGAAGAGGAGCCCTCGGAAGATAAATTGTGAATTAAGGGCATCGCTTGAACTTCCGAAGCGTGTTGACAAGTCTGTCTCGTTCCAGTTCTGTTTACTTCTTAGTCTTACCCTTACGCCATAAATCACAGATAAGGGACGGGATCTCACGTTTACTAAATTTCAGATACTCTTCCGTTTTTGTTTTTGTTTTTTTTAAACGTGTGTGTTGCCTTGGTTGAGAGTATTGTCTAGAGTTCCAGGTACTGATTTTAATAGGATTTATATACCCCCGTTCTAAACAGGTTAAAGTAAACCCCATTCATTCAATTGGAGTGACAATCCAAACTGCTTTTAAAGCTGGACTGAAATAACTGAGGTGTTGGGTTTTTTTAAAAAAACTAACCGTGCAACCCTAAAACACTTTCCTGGAAGTAAACCTGAGTAGTCCAGAGTTTCTCAATAGACCAGTTTAAGATTACTCTGCATGTTGCTTAAAATTAAGTTCTATCGAAATAAAATCGTATCCTCAGCCTACTCCTGTTCTCAGAAAAACTGCTGAATGGCATTTACTCCCAAGTAATTATGCTTTGCATTGCAGCCTACACTCCATCGAAGTCAGTGGGATTCATTTCCCAATAAAAACGCCCAGGATTCTTGTACACATTTATCTGGGAGTAACCTTAACAGTACCCAGCTTGCTGGGGGGAAAGTGTAGATGACTGCGGAAGGCAATGACAAACCACCCCGTAAAAAGTCTGCCGTGAAAACGTTGTGATGCGACGTCACCCCAGAGTCGGAAACGACTGGTGCTTGCACAGGGGACTACCTTTTAACCTTTTTAACCCTAACAGAACAGCGTGGAACTTACTTCGAAGTAAATATGAATAGGCTCATGTAAATCAGTAAGGTTTATTCCAGCTACATTTCTCCTCGTGTAGTTGGAATACACAAATCCCAGGGGTTTATGTAAACCGCTTTAATTTCATAGCCTTCTTGCCCATGAGCCGGGTGCTGCCGGGAGGAAGAAGCTAGAACCCCTCCCAAGCCTTGGCCAAGGCCGGCAGGCGGGCAAGCTGTCTAGTGGATTCCAGCAAGGGTAGTCCCAAGCAAGAGTGCTTCGGAAGGACGGATCTGTCAGGGTTGCAAGCCTGTCCTGAACACACCGACTTGGAGAAGAGTCCCTCTGAAAGGTTCCCAAGTCGATGTGGTTTGGGAAAGGGCGTTAACGCTCCCTTCCTCCCCCCTCTCCCCGTCTAGACCCCCTTGCACGTCTGGTGTCCTCTGACGAGGAGACATGGGTTGGATGTCATGACGGAGAGGGGAGATGGGTGCCCTGTGGAGGTGGTTTGCACGAAGCCCCCTGCTTCACCCGCCAGGCCTGTGAGGGGTGGCGCTGCGGCTAGGCGCCCACCAGCTGCAGGCTTTGCAGAAGTCCCTTCGCCTTCCTCACTCTCCCTTGCGCTGTCCTTTGCCCGCAGTGAGCGACGGCTCGCCGTACCATAGCCCCAAGATCGAAGAGTGGAGCAGCCTGAGCCGGAGCAGCTTCGCGGCCACCGCCCAGCACGCCGCCGTGAACGGGCTGGACAAGAGCTCGCTGGAGCAAGAGGCCAAGTACAGCCAGGTAAAGGGAGCGCCGCGGCGGGGGAGAGATGCTGAACAGGAGACCAGTGGCTGCCTCTTCTTTGCCTAGTTGTCACCCTTCTGTCTTTAGAGTTTTAAAACTCTGGTCCGGCAAAAAGAAAAACAAAATATTCCAGAGCAGAGTAGTTCTCATCACATAATTTCTGGAGCAGGTTAAACACAACAAAACACCACAAATCTCATCCTCCAGGTCAGTCCGCCGAAAAAATCAGAACGCACAGACTGACTTTAGGTGCGAGGGGAAGATGGCTTTGATTCCCCCCGCGCCCCCCCACCCCGCACGCACACTCGCGCCTTTCCAAGAAGGCGCCCCTTACCAAAGGAGAAAGGACGCTTTAGGAACAATGAGCAGTGGCATCCTAAGCAAAGTTTCACCCTCTTCAATCCATCGAAATAAATAGGCTTAGAGGGGAGTGACTCCCTTTAGGGCTGCGCTGTTCGTAGAAGACAGTGGTCCTGGCGCAAACCAAGGCTGCGATCCTGTGCACTCGGAGCTGGACTAGAGTAAGCCCCAGGAGGATTAGACTGCGAAGTACAGGAGGGCAGCGTAGGTGAGAGGAATGCTAGACCACCAGAGCAACCCTACATCCTTCTAAATCAATTGATCTTCATGGGTTTAGGAGGGTGGAACTGTCTTTAGGATGACGCACTGCAGATCTTCTGGACACTTCTGGCAAGCCAGATCAATCTGATATTCGGGTTCCTCATTCCCAGAAGGGGAAAAGGACCCCCTCCTATTTTGGCAAAAGCCTTCCAGTGTCCAAGAACGGAGCCCCGGAGCAGAATTATGGAGGCATGGGGGGGGGGGCGGGGGAGGAAGGAGGGAGGGAGAGAGGAGGCTCTCAAGCCCCCAAGAGCAAAGACACTGAAGGATTGCGGGCGGGGGTGGGGGGTGGGCTGGGCTTGTTCTGCGTCTGGACAAAGGAAATAAGAAAGCAAGCAGGGGATGGATGGAAAGACTGATCTAATTAGGGAGCTCCGGGGCGAATTAAATGTCTCTCCCGCGGTTGAGATTAGCCGGAGAGATCGACGCCGCTGATCTTTGCTAGGCGCCCACCAGCTACAGACTTCGCAGAAGCCCCCGAGAGCGCAGTCCGAAGTCCCGAAGCCCCCGAGAGCGCAGCGGGGCCAGTTCCTTTGCCCCCCAGGTGACCTTTCGGCCTTCTCCACGGAGAAAGTTTAGCCGTTTAGCGTCCCCCCACCCCAAGAGAGCGGCCCACAGCCTTCTGGGGCACTGCGCCGGTCCTTTCCCCTTGTGTCTGTTTGGGAGGCTGGCCTGCGCGCTCAAGGTGGACCGACCTGCTCCGTCTGCTGCGCAAGGGGGGGTGGGGGGAGAAGGGAGCCAAATATTTGAATGTGAACATACATATGAACATACGAAGCTGCCTTATACTGAATCAGACTCTCGGTCCATCAAAGTCAGTATTGTCTACTCAAACTGGCAGCGGCTCTCCAGGGTCTCAATCGGAGGTTTTTCACGCCTATTCGCCTGGACCCTTTTTAGTTGGAGATGCCAGGGACTGAACCTGGGACCTTCTGCTTGCCAAGCAGATACGCTACCACTGAGCCACCAAGCTGCCTGCAGATACGTTTGGCGGGCTGCGGTTTCTTGTGCCCTCAGTTTCTGAGTAAAACAGGGCTAGGGTCAGGTCGAGAGGAGCTGCTTGGAGGGGCTGCGCCTTTGTTCCCGGCCTGCTGCGCTTTTCTAGCGTGCAATCTGGTGGGGCCACTAGAGGTTAGCGAGGGGCGCTCTTCCAGCCGTTCTTCTGTTGCTCCTCTCGGGCTAGGCTGGTGGTGGCTGGCTGAGCTCAGTTAGCCCTTCTTCAGTATGTATAGCAAGCACCAACCCTCACCCACAAGGACCCACCATTTCTGAGTCCTTTGCTTTCCCTTTCCCTTTTATTCCTTGGAAGCTACTGGTTTGACTGGAACAGGCTACCCTCTCCTTTGTTTTCAAGTCCTAAACAGCTAAACATAGAAGAAGAGATTCAGTTTCTCCACCTCCAGTCCATTATACTCAGGCTAGATTCTGACTTTGGTAATGATAAAAATTAAATGCTTGGAAATCCTGGGGAGGGGGTTGCTGGGAACACACAACTGTATCTGATGCAAATTTACTCAGGAACATCTTCCATGGTGCTCTATGGGGTTCACTCCCAAATTCACTGCCAAAAGACGGCAGCTGTCACCCTTTTGTGTAAATCAGCCGGTTTCCCAAGCACTTAACTTTTGCTGGATGCTCCTTTTGATAGCTTTGAAGGGAGTCCCAGGGAGCTACCAGGTAGGCTATAGGCAGTGGCTATCAGAACAGGCCCTACCATACATCTGAAGCAGTAGGACTGGGTTGGATGCCAACTGTGTTCTCTACAACCAAGCACAACTCACTTACTGCAGCCTGAAGTGTCCATCAGGATAACTAATGGGTTTAGTACATGGACATCAATCTGCTTTATATCACCTTTTGTTGTTGTTTCAGCCCAGTTCACACTAACTAACAAACACCAGACCTCAACTCATGATTCTTTTAACCTGCTAAAAACATTTCCATGGCTCTGCATACGAACCCACAGTCCACTTTCTCTATATTCAGGTCTGCTTGCCATTCCTTACTATTGTCTGATGAAGTGTGCTTAGAGCACATGAAAGCTTATATTATGAATAAAACTTTGTTGGACTTAAAAGAGATACTTGACTCCTGCTTTGTTCTACTGCTTCAGACCAACACGGCTGCCCATCTGGATCAAGCATCTAAATGTTACTTCTGGGGATAGGCTACTCCTAAGAGCAGAATGAGTGTAGAGGGCTGATGTAGAAGTTGGGGGGGGGGGGGAGAAGGTTCAGAAAAAAATCACCCCCCTGTACAGGAAGATCTTCTCCCTGTGATCCAACCTGTAGCCTGTAACTGCTTCTGGTTAAGTGTACAAGAGAAAGGAAAGCATATAACTATTTTAAATAAATAAATATAAACAAATAAAAAGTCCTTATTCATTTAGAGCTGTATCATATCTACCCAAATGGCCTAATGGACCATATTATGATTGCAATTCTAGATATTTGCCCTGATTCATTGGTATTTGACCCCTCCCCCCCCCCAGCTTGGTAGAATGCGTTTGCAGGACACAGTGTTGAAAAAAAGGAGGGGGGTTGCAAGTATGTACTTACATGCTATTTTGAAGGGTTTAGAGAAAGGGAGGAATAATGCTGTGATGGACAGTGATAATAATTATAACTCAAGAGGATTCATGTCAGGGGGAATGTTTGGAAATTCTCCTGAACTTCCCCAGTTCTCCTGCTGATGCACTGCGGGATCAAACAGAACTTTCCCTCTCAATTTGTTGCTCTTTATAGATAGCTAAGACTGACACACTGACACAATCATAAGTACATCAACATACAACAAAATTCCAGCCACATAATAAGATGGTTTCAATTCTTAAATCTTCATTCGCGAAGTCAAGCCGAGAGCGAGAGAGACATTAATTAATAAAATAATATAACCAGCTGCTTTCTTGTTCAGTGTGCCAAGGTATAAAATTTGGCCAATATTAAGTTGGTATCAGGTCATAAGAACCATCTGAAAGGAGGAGGGAAGCATAAAAACCATCAGATCTGCCTGGAAAATTTTATAAGCCTGGAGTTATGTATGTATAATTATGCATGTTTGGTGAAATGGTTAGGTGTGTGGACTCTAGTCTGGGAGAACCAGGTTTGATTCCCCCCTGCTCCACATGCAGCTACTGAAGTAATCTTGGTTCAGTCATAACTCTCTCAGAGCTGTTTCTCTCAAGAGCAGTTCTCAGAGAGAGCTCTCTCAGCCCCACCTACCTCACAGGATGTCTGTTGTAGGGAGAGGAGATTGTAAACCACTTTGAGACTCTAAGTGAAGGGCAAGGTATAAATCAATCTCTTCTTCTTTTTCTATGTGAATATACCCTCTTTTGCCATCAACGCACAGCTGACATGTAATAGAGTTTTCAAGGCAAGAAATTTTCAGAGGTGGCTTGCCATTGCCTGCCTCCACACTGCAACCCTGGTATTCTTTGGAGATTTCCCACCCCAACTGCTTAGCTTCCGGGATCTGAGAAATGAGGCTTGCCTGGGCCACCCAGGTCAGGACAAATAGCTTTGTTGAGGTACTGAATATACCTATACAGGGATATTCATCAGGCTTTATAATGTTTATGTGTGGGAGGCGGATCCAGGTCTTTGTCTTTTGTTTAATATTCAAATACATTTTTTGCATACCTTGGAAATCCCCTGATTATATAGAGACTCTTTTGTTATATTTTTTTTGCTGCCTTTATTATTGAAATCAGAACCGACTCTTTACTATTAGATATAGTGATGATAATGTATTTGTGATCTGAAACTAGTAAGCTGATATTTTTTATCAGCTTACTAACCAGTTGCCCTGTTGCTGTTTTTTTTAAACTGATTATCTTATCTATGTGTTCTCACAATAGTGTTGCATACAAAAATTCAGGTTATGCTTTTAGCATGAAGTCCAATTTTTGAGGTTTTTTGTTTTATTTTATTTGGTGTACTGAATAGACAGTGGCAGTTTTCCAAGTTTCCAAATAAGTTGTCCAAATATATTGAGAAACTTTAAGATGCTGGTGCAACATGGGATTTAAAAAACTTAACTTTATTTCAAAATATGCTTTAAAAAATTACAAGTCCATATAATTAATATGTTTTCGATATTATGGTCACCCCTCCTTCAGTTCAGCACTCAGTCTTTGTGCTCCACATAGTTATCACAGTATAAATATATGATTATGTTTTCAATAGAACTGAAGTGTACTCAAGACCTTGATCACTAATATTTCATTTATGGAGTGATGTCTTGTTAGGCCATAATCCTTACTGAACTTCATGTTTTTATTTTCATATGTCTTATGTCCACACATTTAGCCCCTAATGACTTAAATGCATTTAAAACCAAGATTGTGAATATTTGAGCAATCTTTGCAATCTGTAGTTTATGCCTTTTTCAATAATGGTGTTTTCTGTTTATGAGTCTTGAGAATGTTTTTTCTAATGTTTTAGCTTCAGAGAATCCTTTCCACATTGATTTGTCTGCCCTGAAATCTCCACACATCTGCTAAGGATCCCATGTGTATCACCGAGGGTCAGTGGGCCATCTTAAGAGCCTCAATTTATACAAACAAATTGGACACTCTTGCACAAACTTTTCAGTGTAACCCAAAATCTACCAACTATTCACCTGCATCTGTGTATTGCAGGGGAAGATGATGGTGGTGGACGGTGATCAAACACATTCTAGGGATGCTTGTTTGCCATCACTGATTCTGTCATCAAGAAACACCTTCAGACGTTTTTGAGGAACCACAGCACTGCTATGAACAGTTTGAAAACTACTGGGCTCACCTGCTAAACTGGAATGCTTGGACTGAAAGCAGTGAACTGTCCTTACCTGTTTACTGAAAGATATGTTGAACTACCATAAATGGTCTAGTGGCACAATAATTTTATTCAGATTGTTTTTAAAAGGGAGGAGGGTTTCATGTCTCAGTTCCCAGCAGAAACAGAATTGTTACAGCACAGACTTTTGAACTCTCAGTTAGTAGGCTATTGGACCTGTAAATGGTCTCTTGGTTGTCCTAAGCACTCTAGGTAGATAAGTACATTACAGCTCTCCACTGTGTCATAATCTTAAACTAGAAAACCATGACATGAAGAAAAGACTCTCTCTCTTCAAGAAAACATTATCTTCCCCCCTGGGCAAATTCCCTTCCTGCCATGGTTTCCAAACTTTAGTGCCTAGCACCACTTAGTGCCTATCACCACCACACATAGTTTGGATGTCTATGAACTGGTGCTGGAGTAGACTATGGGCCAAGGCATCCTTCAGTTACATCTCAGTCCAGCCATTCATACTGACCTTAAGCAGCTAACTCTATCAGTCCCCTCCTTTATAATGTACTTATTTCCTTTGTAGTAGTTACCAAGATAAATATGTCATAGGGAAAAGTGATAGTAATATAGACTGCAGAATACAGGTTTAATTCTCTCCCTTCATGAGTCTCTGGTTGGGATACTGGGGGAGAAATCTGCTTCCATTAATACATTAGTCCTTGCTGGGTTTGGATGAATGTCTGTTTAGAAGCAAGCAGTTTCTCCATGATCTCCTACTCAGTGGCTATGAAGTGTTCCTTCAGTTACTGTTAGGCAGAAGAGAGCATTCCTTACTTATGGACTGTTTGACCACTACATCTCTATACAGTTTTGGGGACTCGTATACACTATATTTTATAATTGTAATTCCACTAGTATTCCAGATATTATGAATTGCTTCAGGAATAATCAGCCGCTGCCAGTCTGAGAAGACAATACTGACTTTGATGGACCAAGGATCTGATTCAGTATAAGGCAGCTTCATATATATGTTCATATATATATAATTTAATGGCCCAGCTCTGTAGCAGTGATACTGAATGCAGGTGGATGAGGAATTATGCTCAACATCCCTTCACTGGTAACCACCACTATTCTGGTAACAGGTAATCAGAGAACCAAGTGGCTTATTCATTACCATGAATAGTGTTAATTCATCTAACCCTGAGTACTTATTACCAGGAGTGCAAACCTTGATCAGAATTATTGGCAGACTGGTAGTTGGCCAATGGGCAGTAGCTAGTTTTAAATGAAGAATTTTTCAGTCAACAGGCTTGAGAAATAAGGGTGTATCTGTTTAATTTTTTTTTGAGGTTACTTTGGCTCTGATCTGTTACTGATATAAGGAGGGGGGGGGGACATGAAAGATAACATTTCTGTCCATAGCGAGTTGTAGCTTTTTTTTCTTTTTTCTTTTACATATAGGCAACAACTCTAAGTAGATCAACTCAGAAACAAGTCTTATTTTCTTCATTTAGACTTATTCACAGGAAAGTGTTCTTAGGATTGTAGCCTGAAAGTCATCTCACAACATGTGTTATTCTGTATCTCAGAAAAACACCAGATTGACATTTAGGCAGTATGCAAATATATGTAGTACTAATCTGTTAATTAACCAAATAGCAGAAATCACAAGGATGATTAATTAACTAAAAACCTTTAATCAATCAACAGCTTCTGCTTTCCTAAGAAATGAAAAAGCAACCAGCCGAAAATATACCCTGATTAGCATGCCTGGGCTGCCAGTGATGTTTGGCTGCATATCTTGGCTTTTAGAGGGGTATTCCTAGGACAGAGTGATTATTTGTTTTTTTAATTAGTTTATATCCTGCCCTTTCAATGAACAGAGCAGATAATGTGATACGGAGAGACATTATAGGCATTTTTCCTGCCATACTCCAGTAACATGCGAGTTTTGCCTGTGGGTTAAGGACTGAATGCTGTTTTCCTAATCTCCAGAGTTTCCTGAATGAAACCTGATTACCCAGATTCTGTGCAGGAAGTGGTGGTTTTATAATTGCATCCATAGAACACAGGCTAACCTCAAGTTAGTGGGACAGATTCACCACTTGAATACTCTGAAGCTTATGCTACTTGGTCACAGGTCAGTGATGCTGTCACCAGTATTAAACTATCAGGGAACGCAACCCCAACTTTAGTGGAAAGACTGCTAAAGCTTTGGTGGGGGTGATATAGTAGATTTTACTTTAGCTAGCAATGAGTCAATTAAAGTTCTAGATTTGGTTAGCTTTGCGGCTGAAAGTGAATAATCCACAAACATATTTATCTGAAAACTCAGTTCCTCAATACACGCATACACTGGTACTTTCTAATGAAACTGTCACCATTAGAAATTCCTTCCCCCATGTTGTCCATAACCCTTGAGAGAAATTCAGCAGGTGGCTGTTTTATTCACAACTGTATCTCACACCATGAATCCACCCCCTATTCCCCAGCTGCTAAAAGTGTAGGAGGATTACTGCAGGGTGGAAAGGCAGCAATCATACTGTGTTAAGTATGAAGTGGCCCTTGGGCAAAGGATGAGAGTGCTAACTTGGACTTTGTGTCCTGTTCATTTCTGGTCATTGCCCAGTACTAGCTTACCAGGCTGCAATTGACAGACTCTCCCCGCATTGCCCCCCCAGTCCTCTGCAACAGTAAAGTGGGATGGCTTCTACTGCCTGGCTGTTCTCCAAGTCCTGTCACCTAATGGTGCAAACAGTGAAAGCAGGCAGGGGAAGAGAGTGAGTAGCAGAAGCTGCAGAAGCTGCTTATCTGTCCTCCTTTGCAGCTGTGGGGCTATTAAAAGACCCAGAGAGACCTCCAGTTTGCAGCTTGGAAGCTGTACATAAAACTGTCTGCTCTCTCTGAACTTACGTTCAGAGGGAAGAGGAGACATAGAAGCCGGAGATCATCTGAAGGCATTCTGTCTCTCATTCTGAAGCAGCCCAGCAGTAGTTTATAACCCTTGTCTAGCCTGGGGTAGACAAAAATGTACTAAAGGTCATGCACATAACAGGTAGCCCCTTCACATGCTATCTAGAATCATATGGTGGTAGAGAAGCCACTGTCTAGATGTCATATTTGATTGGCAGTTCTAGGGAGGGACTGAATTAAGTCTTACTTTAAAGAGACTAGAATTTCCATGAACATCCAACTTACAAAACAGAACACAGGAAGGAGAGATCAGCTGTGAAGGCATAACTAATCTGCTAAGTGATTTCACGTACACACTTTTCTTTAACAACCTAACCAGCATCTTCTTGAATCAACCACCCAGTCCACCATTGAAAGAAACCTTGCAAGCAGCAGGTACCATGTAGTACATTGAAAATTTGCATCTGGTCCTCTCATAAGTAGCAGAGCACCACCAGCTCACCCCAGCCCTTAAGGGCTTTGGTAATATTAAGGATGTTGCAGAAGGGGTGGTACAACCAGACAGGGCTATTGCATATTACTGCAGCACACTAGTGAGAAATATGGTGCCTGTTGTTTTTTTATTGCCTTCTACATTTCATAAAGATCCAGAAGCCATCTTTTGGGGTTTGATGCAATTCTGCCACATCATCAGGATGAACATAGAACCGGTCACATTGGAAGGGGCTGGAGAAAGAGTTATTTACTGGGTTTCTGGCAAGAGTTTTATTTTTATTTTGTCAGTACTCAGCAGCCAATTAAACAATGAATGAATTCATTGGTGGTTATTGTTAACTGTTCTAATTTATGTCCCATATGCAAGACAAATAGATTTTCCTCATGAAGCAGTAAAATTCAGCTTTGAATGTCTTTAAAAGGCACTTGCTTGTGCTATGCGAACATTGTTGAGGAGGGATAAAACACAAAAGAGGAATCAAATATGCAGCGTAGGCTTTACATTTCAATTACTGATTGAAGGGCCAGCACAATTTATAATGCGTTTTAGCAGCCCTATATGGTGCACATAGATTTAACTGGCCTTTTTTAAAACTGGAAATTGGCAAATGTGTGAAAGACCACAATATGTGGATTTCATTCTGCCTGATAGATCACAAGGTGTTCAGGCTTGCAGAGTGATTTATGGAAACACAGATTTAAGCCTTGTGCGTAAAAATATATCAGGCATTGTACAAGGCCTTTTGAAACGGAGGGTAACCATGCCAGGTTGAGATGCTGCAGAAAATTACCGTACTCTAGGTCTCACTCGCTTGGGCCCTAGCCCTAATAAATATATTATTATATACAGAATTATTATTTTGTATTTAGTTGTGCAGCTATATCTCATACATAAGCTCAGGTCATTGGGGAGGCTGCAGTGGTGCCTGGCCTCCCGAAGTGAGGCCAGTGGTTACAAGACAGTGATTGACTGTGGAGTCCCTCAAGTTGTTCGCCAGTCAAGATTGCCCAGGAAATTGGCCCCTAACTAGGAAAATGGTATTTCAGGCTGCCTCTGAGACTAATCCGCTTATATTATTAATCCTGCTTATTTATTCTGAAATTGTTTGTATCATCATTTATGTAGGTGTAGTCACCAGTGTTCCCTCTAAGCTGAATTAGTGTGAGCTAGCTCACAGTTTTTTTAGCCTCCAGTTCACACATTTTTGTCTTAGCTCGGGAAGGATGGCCCCCGAGCAAACTAATTTCTACAGCAGCCAAATTGCTCACTCACAACTTTAATACCAGTAGCTCACAGAGTAGAATTTTTGCTCACAGGACCGCTTGGAGGGAGGATTGGTAGCCACTAGACAATTCCATCATCTGCCAGCATCCCTAAGTAGATTATGGCAGACAAAGAATAACAGCTAGTAGTCCAAAAAGAGAACCATCCAGAGTATATTTGGCTTCTAAGCAGTTTATTGAAACTACTTTACCCTGATTTTAATAATCCACACACATTTCAATGGCTGAAAAAGTTGCTACTAAAATGAATAGTAATGAAGCAAAGTCACTAATGTTTGTTGTGTTGTGGACAATGGAGCACAATTTGATTCTACTACATACATAAAAATATTTGCAAGTGACACGGATAGTGACAAAGATGGACACTTTGAATCCTAGTTGTCAAAAATGCTTCACTGATTACTTGCTTCTGTACTCCCAAATCTCCCTCGCCCTTCTGGGTGAACGTAAGAAACAAAGCTCAACAAGTGAGTGGTGCTGTCTAATATTTGCTTGACATCTGCTAGAATATGAATGGCCATTTAATGACCATCTGTATCATCAGTTCTCTGTATCAGCCTCCAAAGCGGTAAAGAGCATCTTACCTTTCCTCTGCTTCCATGGATTTCTGATCAGCATCAGAAACATGGCTTCTTCTCCTCACTAGATAGTACAGAGGGGTGAATACACAGATTTTTTTTAATTTAAATTTTATTTAAAATGTTTTATTTGCTGCTCCTTTAGAGCTGAATGATACAAATAAAAAAATCAACTTTGTACTAATACAGATATATACAGATGGATGCTTACACTCATGACTACCCTTATCTAATTCTTTTATAATCAACTAAATCTATCCACAGTATTTGTGGCTTGGTGCTTTTCAATTGCTGTTGTCAGGAACTTACTGGCTTCCTCAGACAACTTTTACTGCAAATCCTGTCAGCCAGTGATCATACATGTCTTAATACAGGAAAGAACAAAACTCTGTCAATTCCATCAAGGCTTTAAAGTGGTTGCATATTCAGAAGGTTTCAAACTTTGTTCGCTTTCTCCTCACATCCCTCATTGAGCAATTTTGCCCATTTCCCACAATGTAGGAGACTCCAGCTAGTGGGATTGTCTCCTCTATGAAACCCATCTGTGTTCTTCTTTCTCTTCTTTTCAGCAGACAATATCTGAAAATATTTAGTTCCAGCTTCCCAGGAAGGTTCCAAATTTATTACCCTTTTCTCCTGTAGTTCTCTTTTCCCTAATCTGTTTCTAATTGAGCCTGTGGTTTGGTTTTAATTGACAGAATCTCTGAGAGTGCACTGCGTATGTCTGGTTGTGTTGTACTGTAGTTGTATCCTGCTGTTTGTTCAGTCTTTTTGCGGAGTGGATAATTGTCAGTTGAGTCAATCATGTTTATTTTTTTTCTAACGGCAGCTTTCTTTGAAATGTGATAAACAACTGCATGATGCCTTGTGAATGGAGCACCCATAGTGACAACTCTTGATTACTCTTGCCTGTCCCCCCTGCTTTGTCTTTCACTCTGAACATAAATATTCTGCTCTATCTAAAGAAATCATATCCATCCTAAGCACACTTATGGCAAACAAAGTTCCACAGAAAGCAAAGATGCAGAGATAATTTATTGGTTTTCATCGCAATGTTTGAATAATTTCAGATTGCCAAAGAAGTGTCTGCTAAAATATATTGCCACAGTTAAAAAAGTTTCTTCTTTCTGGTAGTCGAAAAGTATTATGCTGATCAAACCCTACGGGTTTCTGTGTCTTTTCAGATCTCTTTTGATCCTTGGGCATCAAGAGTGATAATCAAATCTCTGGTTTCTGATACAGTTGAGAAACAAGATTTGTCTTGAATTGAAAATGTGAAATGCTCAAAAGGGTTCTATATTACTTAGACAATTCACAACCCAAGTGGCAATCTAGAAAAGAGATTTCTGGGGAGGGTCTCACTGCTTATGCTAACCTTGGCTTTGGGAGACTTCTTTGGTTAAAAAAAGTCTTCATTTGTGAGCAAAGCCTTTTTGTATAGGTAATATGCAAATCATGGGAGAGTCACACTTACTTCCCAGGCAAATTTGTCTTCAGAGGCTTGAGAGCCAATGTTTTCCCATAACTGAAGGTGCTCAGAAGTTAGTATTGCTGCTCATGTTCATTTCTAGTAAGTAAGTTTTGCATGTTTTTTAAATTTGCTGGATGATTCCATCAACCATTCCAGCCATCCCCCATCTTATGGTTGGTAATGTTAGGTAGACATTTTGCACAAGCTTTGCATTGTTTTAAAATCCCATGGAACTTCTTTGGATCGGAGGCAAAATTATTATGTGACTATGCCATGGCAGGCAAAGCCTCTCTTGAGCCACTTTCAGCTCTCTAAGAAATGAATGTCTTTGAGATAGACACATATTCCTCATGGGATTCTCCTTCTCTGAGCAAGATTTATTTGCGGATGATCATGATGGGTCTATCGCCAATGAGGCTGCCTGACTTGTTGTAGCAGATCTTTCCATTAGGCAAAAATTTACGACAACTGTAAATTGCACAAGTTGATTCATGGCTATAATTGGGAACACAGTATGTTCATAACAAGTAACATTTTTTGAAAAAGTTTTTATTTTGGCTATCCAGATTAGTATTTTGAAGCGTTTCTGTTTACCCAAATTAAATTTTCAGAAATATCCACTTCAATATGTGACCAAAGCTTGCATCCTACAAAGAATTACTCCAGTGCAAGCCCACTGATTTGGCATAAGAACTAAAAGTAAGGCTTTTAGTGCCTTCTGATGCTGCCATTTTCAAACCACCTATTTCAAAGTGTTTCTTAATGAACTGTTTTGAGAACTGCAGCCTTGTTGTTCTCCTTAGCAGGCTCTGAGTCAAATAAAATGATTTCTTTTTTGGCTTACAAAGAGAGCTCCATTAACTTTAATTGACTGTTCACCTGCAGAAAGGTTTGCACCATTTCTGTCATTGTGTCCAAAATGAACAGGAAGCCATATCTGTAGAATTCAGCCTAGCATACAGGTGCTACCACTCATTTCTTTGGAATTTTTTGAAGGTGGTAGGATTTCAGGTGGGGAAATGTGTCCAAGAGTGATTGCCACTTCAATACTTTAAAAAGTAAGGTCTGAAGCAACATAACTGTGTTAATGGCATCTTTACAAAACACCCCATCAGCAAATCAAATTTCCATTACATATATGCTGATTAAACTGTGCTAGATCCTCTCTTGGGATTACATACATTACTTTAATTATATAAATCCTAGTTACTGTCCAATAAAGAAAATTGATGTAGCATGTTCATGTCCTTTATACTTACAGCCTGGCTTCCATTTACTTCCAGTTGTATTGCCTCTCTAATACTTTTCATTTATGGCCAGTCCATGCTCAGAAGTCAAATATAGTGAGATCACTTGGGACTTCATTTCCAAGAAAAGTGTTTGAATAAGATTTAAGGTCATTCATTCATTCAGTTTTAAAAAGTGCAGCATTGTTGCCATGTCCCTTGGTTATATAAACATATGACTGCTGCAGCTTTTGCGCAAATGTAAGGTGGTTTAGTCTGTTAGAAACATTTTTATATTCTGCTGAGCTGTCAAAGTGAATAGTGCAGGAATTAGCAATTTGCAGAGAAATAGCAGTGTCCTAAAAGCTAAGGGTGATGACAGAACCACTCCATTTTTCCATTTTTCAAAAAACCGATTTCCATATTTCTTTGCACAGCTCATGTTTAGACAAAAGCTGCACCTTGAAGGCTAGTGTGCATTTCTGAAATTTTCTACATCTGATCATGAGATAAGGTATTAAGCAAGGCAATGCTTGAAATATAGGGGTGGGTGGGAGGGTGGAGATTCTTAATGAAATCTGCAAGCCCACCTCCTTCAGTCCCCTCCCACTGGTCCTCATAAGCCACACCTCTCCAGCCCTGTTCCTATAGGATGCCATACAAATTATATGCATAATTCTGGGGATAATTGTGAGTCAGGCTTCTGCAAAGCTATCAGGAAATTATTTGGAAATGTTGTGCCCTCTTCCAGATCAGACTATGAACTGGAAGACCAACAGGTTTTTTTTTACTCCTGATTAACCACACTGAAATGAGTAAACCATTTATTTATTCATTATTTATTATTTTATTTATTACTTTAAATTTATATCCTGCCCTCTCCGCAAGCGGACTTAGGGTGGCTAACAACATTCATATTCACAAGTTAAAACCAGTAAAAACCAATAAAACATGTCCTTATGAGTGTTATTTTTGGTTTATTTTAGGGGCCTCACCCTAAGAAACCTCTCCAAAACTGATAACATAACTTTATTCCCTTCGGTTCTCTGCAGGCTTCAAAGTAGCATTGCCAGGTCCCTCCTGACCACCAGTGAGAGTAGGCTTGCCAGATCCAGGTTGGGGAACTCCTGGAGTGGGGCCTGAGGAGGACAGGGACCTCAGTGGAATACAAAGCCTCCAAAACATCAATTTTCTCTAGAGGAATTGATCTCTGTAGTCTGGAGATGAGCTGTAACTCCTGAGGATCCTCAGGTCCCACCTGGAGGTTGGCATCCCTACTTCAGAGAGATGGGTTCTAGAAATATCCACACATGCTGGGTTACTCTGATAGAGATTCATCCAGGAAAGGGATATTATCAGAAATATAAGGTGAATGGCAGTGATGCACAGTGGATTATTCCTTTCACTAATCAGTCCCTCTGGCTGGTGAAATCCCCATAACTGTTTGCCATCACATTGTGACAAAGTAATGTCACCAAGCTCTTCCTCTTGTTCTCTCTGAAACTTCTGCTGTCAACCTTAATTTCAGAAGGGAATTCTCAGGAATTAATTGCATTCAGCTATTGATTTGGAGTTTCACAATGCAAAGAGACCAGACAGGCCGAAGCAATTCTTCACAAAGGGCCTCATACCAACTATAGAGAATCTAGTCCTCCCCTGTGTGGCATCTTATGACTCTCTGAGTTGTTCTCCTTCAGAACCCTCTGCTGCTCCTTACTATGCTAGAGTTCAATAATGTGCGCTACTTGTAGCCATGTTGTCTTGGATCCTGCCATTCACTTAAATAGAAGGCAAGTTTTTAAGAAGTGAATAACATAGGTCAAAGTTCCTTTAGTTGGTGTATGCTGTAAGTAGACTTTGAGAAAGTTAGGATTCCTGGGTTGAGGCAAAAGGGATTATCTGACCAACAGATGGGGGTAGGGGCAGGTAGGCAGCTACTTGGCTAAAAATACATTCCATTTGGAGTCATCATAAGAAGGGTGGTTCTGGATAAAGAATTTAATGTAGTGCAGAGCTGGAGACCAGAATGCCCACTGCACTCAGCAGATGTACAAAGAAAGACCTGGTGGAGGAATCCAGAAAAGAGGTCCAAAGGAGCCCATTGACTAGAGGCCCAGAGAATTCTAAAACATTGGCTGGGCATTGCAAGAGGTAGGATTCTATTTATTTTATTTTATTGGATTTATATCCTGCCCTCCCCACCGAAGCAGGCTCAGGGTGGATTCTAGGTCTCCTCAGCCCTCATAACACAACTTTGAAGGCAGAGTGTACATACAGGTTCAATGGCAGCAGCAGTGCCTGTATGTCCCATAGAAATCAATAGGACTAAAGAACTTATTCATATGTGTTCCCTGTCCCTCTTCTTCAGTGTTTTCTGCTGCGTGCAAATTCTCTAACAGAGAGTGAAGGACATGCTTAAATGTCTCCCACTGAAATCAGTGGAATTTAATTTTTTAAATCCTTGGTTCATGTCCTTGGTTCATGTCATTTTTTAAATCCTTGGTTCATGTCCTTGGTTCATGTCATTTTTTAAATCCTTGGTTCATACATCTGAAATAGTCTTGCTGAAATCAAGGGGATTTATGCCCAGGTAAACTGGTAAAGCTGCAGCACTGCGGTCCTAAGCTCTGCTCACTACCTGAGTTTGATCCTGATGGAAGCTGGTTCAGGTAGCTGGATCAAGGTTGACTCAGCCTTCCATCCTTCTGAGGTCGGTAAAATGAGTACCCAGCTTACTGGGGGGGAAAGTGTAGATGACTGAGGAAGGCAATGGCAAACTACCCTGTGAAAAAGTCTTCCATGAAAACATTGTGATATGACATCACCCCAGAGTGGGAATGACTGGTGCTTGCTGCCTTTACTTAAACTGTTTAAATTGCTATACCCTATGCTGCTTTAGCACATGTTTCTGATTTTTATTTCCATCTGAGAGGTGGGAGGGGGGGGAAATCAAAATTGTAATTAAAAGACAAATATTGAAGCAAACCAAAGAACATGTATTATTTGCACAGAAGCACACCCATATATCATCATTGGTAGGATGACCAGCATATCTGGATATAATGTTAAACTTTATAACAATGGAAAATTAAAACACTGAAGTCTTTAATAATTTATTATCATGGAAAAAACTATAGAACATCACTGGCAACATTATTCTAATTTAAACATATCCTTGAACAATACATTGCTCACTCATTCAAAAATAAAATCACAAAAATATTGCATAGGAGTTTTTTATTCAGTGCTCCTCAAAATTTTCCAATTGGAACAAAAAATGGATGAGGGGAAGTCCTAAAAAAAAAGGAATCTCTCTGTTTTTTTCTGTCCCCCTCCCACCCCAGACTTTTACATCTGTGCATATATTTCTGAAGGGAATTTTACTGTTAGGAACTAATTCCATATATGCCAATGGGCATCTTGCTCTCAAGTCAATTGCTTGAATCCTGTGGTAAATTTCTGCTAGTTGAAGAGGGGGCACCAAAATTCCCCTTTCCACTGCAGACTCCTAATTCAATCCTCAGTCTGTTCTTGAGAGTCCCCTGTCTCCCTATAGAGGCATTTTGGGGACATTTTATGGGGCAGTGAGAGGTTCAGGTGAGGACATCCTGTTCCATTGATGCAAGTGCCTTCTGTCAGAAAAGATTTGCCACTAGATTCAGGCCAGAGGGTTTAAGGTAGGCTGTACTTAATGAGTATAAAATAACAATTTAAGGACAAAGGGCCAACCTATGCATTTGTTTTGCTAATGGCAAAGCCTTCAACCAGTACAAGTTATCTTCCCCCAGTGAGAGGGGCATGGTCACCAAATAAAGTCTTTTTATGCCAGAGGAAGTTTCTGAGGTTGATAAAATAGATTCCATGGATCCAACCCAATGTAACAATCAGATGTATTTTATTAAGTAAGTGTGTTCTTAGTAATATTTAGTGCTCAAATAATTTCACATAGATGATTTCAGAAATCTTCATTCCAGTCCTGTAAATTTGGTCATTATTGCATTATTTGCAGGGCCTTTAGGTAGCCTTAGGCTAATGAACTGGTACTTCTCACTTTATCCTGTTAACCACTTAATCACATAGGTTTTCAGTTCTATTAAAAGGAAATTGAACCAGAGTTTCTGCATTAAGACTTTAGTTAATAAAGCATCCTATAACCATAAAATAATAACTGAGACAGCTGTTTAAAATGAATATGGGTACATATTCTTGGGATTTTCCAGAAACCCAATCTCTTCTTGAAGTCATCATTTATAATGAATCAGTTTGCTGCCTTTGTACTTACCTGAATGTATGTGGCTATGCAACCATACAAGGCTAAAATGGTCCACTGCCAGAGCTGTATGGCAAAAGTTTCCAGGCTTTTTTGCCTGCCCAGGAAGGCACAGAGGCAAAGCCTCAGAACTTGGAAAGGAAGCCGGGGGTCCTGACCCTCCTAGTGGGCAATTCCTTACAATGGTCAGGTGGTGGCAGTGGTTACGTGGGAGAGAAAGAGAAACACCTCCAAGAATTGGGAAAACCTTGAAGGGCAGAGTGGAACAAGGTCTGCAGGTCAGAGCAGGCCCACTCAGACACAAGGATACAAAAAGAAGAAATGCATCCCCCCCCCACTCTGGAGGTTTGAAATGGGCAAAACCTTCAATCTGAGTTTTTAAAGTTTTCTTTTCTCTCTGGACAGAGAACAGGCTGAGAGAGAGGAAGTCAGTTCAATTGCTTTCCAGACTTACCTCAGCCCACCTTCATACAAATGCTAATAGGTCTAGACAATGGGATGGTCAAGCTCCCTCCCTTCAAGCTGGAGACACAGATTTGGAGATGTTAAATACTAGAGAGACTTCAGGAAGGAAATTTTGGAAACTTCAGGAAAAGCTTCTCTGACCTGGCCTGACCTGGTCAGTGAGTGGGGAAAAGAGAGGTGATAAAACTCAGAGGAGCAAGGAGGAAGTGCTTTTTTTTTGCTGAGTCCATCAGAGCAGACAGAACTCTTAACTGAGGTGTGGAGGAGCCAGACATTAATCATATGCTGGCCTGGAGAGCTGGAGGAAGCTTCAAGGTAATGCAATTCTGTAGAGCTCTGTAACTTCCTAAGCTAAGGAGGCTGTCCTAGACTTTAATACCTGATAAGGCATGTATAGAGAGAGGAACAGAAGAAATGCATTTTATCCATTTCTTTTGAATCCCTTGCTCACTTTGCTGCAGTGCTAAAAGTATGCTAAGTTGTGAACATTTTCTTTTTAATAAATACTTCATAACTTTTGGTGCTGGTAGTGGTTCTCTGTACTACATAGACCTCCACCATCTTAGACACACTATTCTAAAAGGATCACTGGAGAAAGGCAGTCAATTGGCAAGTGGCTATTCCTCCAGGGTGCACAAGGAGGTAAATGGTCCCCATGGTGACTAGGTGCTGGGCAGCAGGAGGCACAGAGGCAAGGCCTCAGAACTTGGAAGGGAAACCGGGGGTCCTGACCCTTCCAGTGGACAATTCCCTACAATGGTCAGGTGGTGGCAGTGGTTACCCAGGAGAGAAAGAGAAGCCTCTCCAGGAGTAGGGAAAACCTTGGGAGGGCAGAGTGGAACAAGGCCTACGGGTTGGAGCAGGCCCATTCAGACACAAGGATATAAAAATAAATATATTTTTTATCCTTTCTGCCAGAAGATGGCATTCACTACAGCTCCTGGCAATGCAACACTTGCCCAGATCTGCTTAAGTACTTTGCCTTCATTCTTTATAATGGTCATAATTGTGCAGCCTGCTTTTGTGTTTTCATACTGGTTTATGATGTGGCAAAAGATCAGCAGATATAACACTCCTTTGGCTTTTTATCAGATCTTCTGCCACACTTCCAGTAATCTGAGCCTCTCTCCTACGATGTTCAAGTATAGGAAATCCTGTCTTCTGCAATTATTAAAGATGTTTACCTAATCAGTCCTCAAAATGTTATTTGTTTTGATATATTTATTACACTTCTTCACCAGGTTGGATCCCAAAATGACTTACAGTTTAAATTTATTATATTTTTAAATCAAAGCCAGTTGCCAAGACACACAGCTTCATTTTTGTTGCTGCTTTACACACTGAGAGAAGTGTCACCAAATACTGCAGCATTTGTTGGGGCCTTGCAGAGCACTGAAAAGCTAGGATTGTAGGCCGGTTGAGAGGATGGTGGAAGGAGCAACCCTGATGTTCATAATATTCTCTCACTCCTACCTTTAAGCTACTGGTGTCTTCAGATAGTTGGACTTTCTGGTCCTTGACTTGCCTCCTGAAAATGCAATCCAATGAAAATAACCTTGGCAGCACAGTTAATGTGCCTCAGGAGACACTCATCAACTATTAAGATATTAATGGAAGAAGACAGTAAGCTTTAAATGCCTCCACATTTTTAAAGAAAGGAACAGAATAAACAAGAATTTGGGGCCAAGTAACAGCTTCAAGAAAACCAAAACTAAGCTGTTTTTGACCATTTTCGCACACAGCTTACCTCACAGTCACAATCCTGTTCCCTCCGCAGTGTCTGGTCGGATTTCCCACCATCTGCGCTGAAGTTACAGGAAGTGCCGCAGCTTTTGCGTAGCAAACATAAACCGCTAAAACCCAGTTTACGTTTGCTACGCAAAAGCTGTGGCACTTCCTGTAACTCTGGCACAGATGGTGGGAAATCCGACAGACACTGCGGAGAAAACAGGATTGTGACTGCGAGGTAAGCTGTGTGCGAAAACGGTACAAATCTTGTGACAAGTATGTGTGCATGGAACAACACACTGCTAATCCTCCTGTCTAGTTTGTCAATTACTTTTGTAGGGGTTCCCTGACCGTACATTGGTGACAAATGTTACTTTGGGCAGTTCATGTTCCCAAACATGCTGGGCCCTGTTCACCTTTAGAAGTGAAGGGAAGGCTCAAGTCCACTCATGAGCCGAATTGGGCCCCAGCATTTATTTGCCCAAAGTAATGTCTGTCTTTTAACTAGGTCAGAAAACTCAATCCAACTGCACTCTAGTTTGGCCCTTAGTTGCAGAACACATACCTTGTATGCAGATGATGCTGAATTTGAGCCCTGACATCTCCAGATGAAGGACCTTGAACAGCAGATGTGGGAAATACTTTTTTCTTCCTGAGTAGAGAATTACTGGCAGCCAGAGAAGATAACTTTGAAGTATTAACAGAAAACCTTTCTGACTAAAAAAACTATAAAACACACATACTCATAAGCTCTTTTCTGTCCTTGGACCTCAGAACAGCCAAGAGTCAAGGCTCTGCTCCCCAAGTAAATCCCCAGGAAGATTCTTCCCCTTGAAGAAGTTCATGTCAATGGGAGATAAGGGAAGTAGCTTGGCAAGGGAAGCTGGTGGTGGTGGAAAATGAGGTCAAATCACAGCTGACTTTTGGTGACCCCATAGAGTTTTCAAGGCAAGAAACATTCAGAGGTGGTTTGTCATTGTCTGCCTCTGCTTATCAACCCTGGATTTCCTAGATATTTTTCTGTTCCATCCAAGCACTAACCAGGGCCAACCCTGCTTAGCTTCTGTGATCTGATGAGATCAGGCTATCCTGGGTCATCCAGGTTATGGCAAGGGTAATTATGATCCTAATTAAAATGTGTGCCTGTTCTGCCCAGTTCAGTATGGATGGACACAAACTGGGAAAATGTGGTTTGGTTTGTGGTTCGTAGTGTGCCCGTTCATGAACCACAAACCATCACAAACTTTTAGCTGCCAAATGGACGTGTTCATTTCATGAGGTTTGTAATGCAGTAGAATGGCTCCCCCAATGTGCTAGGGACACAAAACTCTCAAGGAATCTCCAGCTGACTATGCCAGCCCTCCAAGTTTAGTGATGATGGGATTTATGGGGTCCAAGTTACAGTCCTCCAAAGAAGGTTCCTCCAGAAAAGGGCTTTCTGGGGAAATGATGGGAAGTTCAGGAGTGTATAAAATGGATCCTGTGTGAGTTAGAGACACCAAACTTGCAAGGCACGTCCCCCAGATGCTCCTCTACTTGGCCTCCAAGTAATGCTCCCTGGTCCTTTGATGATTGGTAAACATTTTGAATTGAAACAGTCTGTTTGGAAATGTATCAATTCATGAACTGCCATGAACCACAACAAACTGCTTGAAAGTTCATGGAATGTTCATGCCAGTCAACTGACCATGAACTTGAGTTTGTGCAACACAAACCAGCAAAAATTCATCATGAACTTTCATTCATGAGCTGGTTTGTGCCCATCCCTATTCAGTAACATATACGTAGGGCCCAGGTGACATAGATGTGCAAAGTGTTTTTTCCTTGAGGTTTTTTTCTTTTATAAAAATGCAGCAAAAGAAGTTATAATCTTCTGTGGAAGACTGGGGAAAAGAGGAGCCTCTTTTACTATCCCCCTATGGTGTTTTCTGTGCTAAAAATCACCCCCCAATTGGTTTTACCCTTATGGAAGCAAAATGTATCTTCTTCTTCTTTTTTTGAGCTGTAGGGTGAATATCTGAAAAAATCAGACATGAAAAAGGTGACGACATAAACCACCCCTTCTTTCTCTATGTGTGTATTTATTTAAAAAGCTCTCAAAAACTGACAAATACCTCAGCATCTCATAGACAGAGACAGTTCATCTATAACCAACTGTGAAAGACATTGTGTTGAAAAATGCATAACACTTGGCTGGTGGATATGGAAACGTCTCTCCCACTCACAGTGTGAGAGGAGCCAAATGCCAGGTTTTGATCTGTATTTAGTCCCTAGCAACAGACACACACCAGAACAGGAAAGGTCATTTCTGAGATTGCTGTTCACTGAAAATGGATGTGTAAATGAGACCTAAGCCCTTTTGCAATAAATGCACCATCCAAATATACAATATTCAGAAGTAAAGTGGTGTTCCATTGCAAGCTGGTTCTTATTTATTTATTTTTTACATCATGGACATTTTGTCATCATGAAAATTCAAGGTAGTCCGTATTAGGCTCATAGGCAGTCTCCCGTCCAGGCGCCAGCCAGGCCCAGACATGCTCCACTTCAGCAAGGCTATTGCCCAAGATGCCTCTCAATTATATTTGGGATTCTGATTGACCAAACATCTTTTTCAAATGTCATTTTGTATTTAACTACTTAAAATAATTACAATCTGTCTTATGTCTATAGACTCAGAGGAGCTTTAAAAAGAGCTGCAAATACACAAAAACAATCCAAGAGTTCATCAACAAGCCAGATCTTCCAAAACAGCTTTCCTTCCATCAAATGCCCTCTGAGATAAAGCTATTCTACATGCCTTCCTGAATGCAGGGAGTGACAGTGCCCTCTGTAGCCACTCTGGTAAGCCATTCCAAAGGCCTGGACTTACTATAGAAATAGCCCACAGCATGGCTGTTGCCCATGAGAGGATATGGCAAGGAGAAAGCTGACTGAAGAATGCAGCTGGGGTGTGGGAGAAGACTGGCAGATGCAGTTTGATAAGCATGGGGGCCCTAGGTGGTGAAAGTACACTCCTGAAAAATCATAAATTATCAATATTATGACCAAAACAATTCAGATTAGTTTCCCAATGAGTCATATGCCAGCTTTGGGTTTAAACTTTGTTCTTAGCCTTGTGTGTAAAGTATACAATGAAAAACATGGAGATGTTGAAACATACAGTCAACTCTTTAGCTAGTATGGGCAATTTCATCAACATCGAGAGTATAACCCAATTAAATTAACTACAGTCTTAACTCCCTCTTCCAGTTTGGTATAGTGGATAAGTGCACAGACTCTAATCTGGGAGAACCGGATATGATTCCCCACTCATTTACATGCAGCTGCTGGTATGACCTTGGGCCAGTCATAACTCTCTCAGAACTGTTTCTCTCAAGAGCAGTTCTCAAAAGAGCTCTCTCAGCCCTACTTACTTCACAGGGTGTCTGCTGTGGAGAGGAGTA